>NC_084587.1:22630016-22835016 GCF_033807715.1 Cololabis saira
TATTTCTTTGCAGGATATCTCAATTTATCCACAAGAGGGTCAGTTTTATATTTCATATTTTGAAGCTCATATTCAGTGCTCATAACTGTGTTCTTATAAGCCGTACTTTTGGCCTTTGCACAGTCGCCTATATGTGTTGCATACTTGTTTTATGTCCCTGTGTATGAATAATAAGACCCCTGCTGATTAATGACACTTCATGTTGTACTGGAGTGGGCTGAACACATTCTCCTATCGGTAATTTGTTACCAGTCTCGGCTTGATTTTATTGCCATGGTCTAATAGGATATTGCTGCTATCACACTTTGGATTAGCCTCCATATCACTGCTGTTAAGAGAGTTTCGTATATGTGCAGGAACATAAATGATGGAGAAGAGGGGATGTCAGTCAGGGTGGTCTGCTCTGGTCAATTACTTTCACATTCAGCAACTCTTTCATAACGCGTGCGTTCCATTTGTCGTGACAACACTCTTCATTATGATCAGTCAAGTCCGAAGTTTTTTTCTATCTCGCAATGATGTTGATGGGGGTGGGGCTTTTTGTTTAAACCATCTGAAGAGCAAGGTACTGACGTCTAAATTTGTTATGAAGGGATGCATTTTCTTCTCTTATCTGTGCAGTGTCACATACAGATGCAATTATTTGGAACCCTAATGAATACGCTGGCTTTCTTTCGCATACATTTGTTTTTTTGCTGTTTTTTTTTCCTGTCAGTGGGGAGCAAGCAACTCTATGCAGAGAAGGCTGCCCTTGCTCTTAGAGTCCTTTGTCTCCCTGCATCCCCCCAAGCTCCACCTCTCTCTCAACAAGCCCTCCAATGAGAGAGCCTTCAGGTGTTGACCTTATCGGGTGCAGGTCAAAGCCAGGTCAGAGATCTGTTGCTAGGCTACCATCAGATAACTGGCTGGGGCAGGCAACAGTGGGCAGCTCTGTCATTTAGGGCTTGTCATGTAATCTTGTTCATTTGCAGACAATTGTCCGGACCCCAGAAAGGCTATCTGGCCCGTAATGTTGTAATGAAGCACATTAAAATATTAAAACCGGCCATGCTGAGCATTGGCAGCTCCACTTGGCACATGCCTTTTTTTACAGTCATGCCAACTGTCATGCAGTAACACGAACCTCTTAAATACGCTTGTGTGGTTGGCTCTGTTGAAATTTCAGCATTGTGAAGGATGGGGCTGTGTTCACTTGGGTTTTTATAATTTGTCCTGCAGCATTTGATGTTTTAGGGAATGAGAGGTTTTAATGTGGCCAGATTGTTCCAATTTGGTGTAGCAGATGCATGTGCATTATCTAATTGTACTATAATAAAACTAGATCATGTTCTCTGCATGATATAATAATGCAATTCACACGTAAACATAACTTTCTCCTTTAAAGAGGAAAGTAAACCCTGTCTCAATATAAAGGTTTGATGTGTCAGCACATGATAAAGGTTTTGTTTAATAAAAAAAAGTATGTAAATAAACCTCATATGAACAGCAGCACATGACATATTGAACATCATTATTATATATCGGGCAAAAATGTATATTGCCCAATAAATTTATATTTCATAGAAATATAATGTATCAACCAGGTATTGCTATAGTCAGATACACTTTATTACTTTGTAAAAGTATCCACCTCAATAAAATCCAAAGTTTTGACATTTCATTTCAGTTGACTTGAATGGATTCATTCATTTTCTACCTACTTAATACTGTGCAAGGTCACAGCGGTCTGCTGGAGTCCCTCCCAGCTCATTGCAAGCAGATACACTCTGGACAGGTGATCAGACCGTTGCATATAGACAAACAAACATACACGCTCACATTCACGCACAATTTAGAATCATCACTCAACCTAACATACATGCTTTTGGACCGTGGGAGGAAGCTGGAGTACACGGAGGAAACCCATGCAAGCATAAGGAGAACATTCAAAGTCCACATAGAAAAACTCCTGCCAGGCTCAGGGGTCAAACAAGGAACCTTCCGACAACAGTGCTAACCACTGATCCATTGCGCCGCCCTGATGCAGTTCAAGTTCAGTGTAATCATATAATGCCAGTTTATGACAAAAACTTTTACCAAAATTCATACAGAATGCAAACAGGTTCAATTTATATACACTCACAGCGCCAAGATTTACAAAACCCAGACAAACACAACATTGTAATTGTCAAGCATGGTGGTGGAGGGGTGATGGTTTGGGCTTGTTTTCCAGCATCAAGCAGTCGCTGCGTCAACAATAAACTGCTCTGCATATCAACGTATTCTAGAGTGAAAACTAAGCTAATTTGCCTGAAAGCTAAAACTTGGCAGAAACTGGATCAATGCGGCAGGACAATGATGCCAAGGACATCAGCAAATCTGCAACAAAACAGCCCAAAAACAAGACAATCAATGGTCCGATCAAAGTGCAGACATCAACCCAACCTTAAGAGATCTTCATGTAAACAAATGCTTATAAACACCAATAAATTGAAGTGATGTTGTAAAGAACAGTCTTACTGAACAATGTGAGACAACGATGCCGTCAGAAAACCACAACGTGCTGCTGCTAGGTGGTTCTATCGTGGTTCTATTGAATTCTGGAATCTACTTAGGTTTTCCCAGACTCTGCACTTTGGCTTAGTTTTGGTTAAAAAAATAATGACAGTGTTTTATCCAATTGTGTTTTATCCAAAGTAGTATTTTTTTAGATTAAAGCCCAGCCCAAATAAATTTTTCTTGTATGTTTTGAATCACTGGCAATCTGTCCAGAGTGTACATCTGCTTTTCATCGGGAGGTGGATGGATGCATGATTGATGAATCGATGCATGTTCTGACACATTAAATTTGTGAATTTAAAAATAGGTTACTGTCTTTTTAAATGACTGTAAATATGAAATGTACAACTGCTGAACAACTAAAAAAGATGTCATGATGTAATATTATTAATCCTACATTTTCCTTAAAATTAACTCAAACAAATGATTTATGAAATAATTGACCAAAACATGAACATAAATAGACAAAATTAATTGTCATCAAAATATCTTGACTAGTATTTTGACCACCCCTCATTTGTACCATTCTATATGTTTATGTATTTCCCAAAGCTGTACATAAACTGATGAATGCATACTAGACTCACGATTCATTTAAGGTACAGGTGGGGAGTCATCGTGTTGTTTGCTAACCTACAACCTTTAAATAGAGCACAAAGAGAGCTATAGCAGTCTGTTTGAACAAGGAGATGGGAAGCAGGGAGTGAGGGAGGGAACGAGAGAAAAAAAAAGGCGAAAAAGAGAGCGATATTTGTTGCATCTTCACACAAACATGGTCTGTTCTCCCACTCTGCCATTCCGCCACCTGGACTGAGCTATGTGGGAGACTGCGCCACACAGTGATGAACGACACCAAAAGGAGCAATTTCTGTTCACACTGCAGGTCATATGGAGTGAGGCGAGTTGACACAGCATCTGTGTCATATCACAGGTTCCTCTTTGGTGACACCTGCATTTTGTCATTGTCACCTGCTCGGCCGTTTAGGTTAACTGTCGGGTCTGCGAGGAGGTGGCCTTCAGAGCAGCAAAACCTTAGACGGTTTGACATAAAGAGACATAGATAAGGCACGTGGCAATTTATCCATGCCAGTCCTTGCACTGTAGCTCCAACATGGGATCTCGTCTGTTAGATTGGCGCATTGTGAAAAGAGGTTTTCAGTGTCTGGGCACTTGCCAGCTGACATTCCATGGAGACAAATTGAGAGAGGCTCCGGCAGATTTATCGGGCCATTGGCTCGCCTCAGGAATTCTCTTGTAACATGGCACTCCTGTGAAAGGGATAAAGAAATTAGTGTAAAACAGGCCTGCCACCCCATCTCTCCCCCAGAGCACCCATTTAGGCATCTACGACTACCCTGTACACCCCCCCTCAACTTACATACACACATACATGTCTCCTATTCTTTATATAATTGCAGATGGATATATAAGACGAATGAGTCTGTGCTTCTGTTTTTTTTTCTTTATTGCTATGAATATTCAAGAGGGTGAGCAGAAGAACATTGCTGTATTCCGGCTGTTGAGTCACAGGTCCTCGGTGGCAGGAAGCACTGCTGGTCAAATGATGGAGGGAGAGATTGAGAGAAAGATGGAGGGGAGAGAGATGTGTCTGTATATGTGTGTGTGTGGGATTTGAAAGGAACTGCTCCTGGCTGTCTTGGATATTTTTTCCCCGGTAAAGCAATGAAGTGTTTGGAGAAACAGGCTAGATATGGTCTTAACACAGCAGTGAGAACAGTGAGAGGTGTTCTGCGCAATCTGTGAATATGTGTCCTCACCTCTAACCTGTTGTTGCTGAATAGGAGAATCTGATTGACTTTTCTTTTTTTCTTCCAAGCTATAAAGAAAACAGGACAATAAACAGACAGTACTTGACCTCTTTTTTTTAGATGTTCATATAACAACACATCATATACATCACACAATAACAAGCATTTATGATTAATTACTTGCGTAAGCATCACTGTTGGAAAACCGCTTTCTGGCTTTGCATACAATAGAGCCCTAATGCCATCCCCCGTATCATTTGTCAGTATCTAGAGGTTATCTGCCAAGTTGATGAACAGAGAGATTGGCCATGAAACACAAGGTGTGACAGTATGGCAATATGTTATAGTATGCAGGCAGAGCTCATCAGGAAAGAGAGGACGAGCGGCTTTGTTCCAAATGTCACGATGCATATTTATGGGCGCACTAGAGTGGCTCCTTGTATAAGCACCATTCACCATCTATCACGCAAAACCACTACAGTGTCTCTTTGACAACTTGGTAGGATGTTGTTATGTGACAAAGTGATCAAACTGGGCAATCTGCTCATGGCTCCAGTCAAAATTTCTCATGAAATTGACTGTCATTTAGACTATAAAGTAAACTGACAAATGTATCCACACAAGTTTATTGAATGGCCGTCAATGGTTGATTGTGAGGACTAGAGAGAAGCATGGTCTCTTCCCCGATGTGGCAAAAATGAACCCTGGATGCATAGCTCCCCGTTTGGGGCTCAGATTGAGATGTTAAAGTGAAGTGAGGGAGGATTAGGGGACACGAAAGTGTCAGACAGAAAGACAAATCGACAGCCTCATGGAAACAACAGATCACAGCATAAGCTGCACTGAGCTTTCTTTCCACAGAGGAGGATCTCAAGAGAGTTGTGCTCTGGCTGGCTGCGCCTGGGCCGTACGGCGCAGGACGGGCAGTCTGTCTGGCTGCTGTTCCACTCCTTGGGGAAAGAAGATGGCTCCAGGGCTGTAGCTGATTTCAGATGGTCTTGGGATTGACCCTCAGGGGATACCGACTGGGTAGAATCAGTTCTCTGAATGTCTCGTTTGGTGGCTGTGAAGAGACGTAACAAGAGGAGGGCTTACATATTGACTGTGAAACGCTTTGAGGATTTCCTCCAAATTACAGGGAGTGATTAAATCCCACCAAGACTGCCTTGCACCGACCCCCTTCCTCCCAGCATGGAGCCCCCAAGTCGACCAACCACTCTCAACAGGCTGTGCTTACAGCTGAGTGATTAGGTGGAAGTAGAGCGATGTGTCATTGGCATGGAAATAACAAGGAGCAAAAGCTAAATACGGGGACACTTGGTGCACTTTGTGGGTAATTAACTAATGCATGTATATATTCACTCTTTAGTGGCTACATACTATATTGAAGGGATTCAGAGCTGTTATTGTAGTGTGAAGATATGACCACCTGTTTTGGTAAGCATCTCTGCTGCTGTACAGATAAATGAACAGAGGGAAGGGATGGAAAGAGTCACAAGAGGTCTGAGGTAGTCAGCCATTTAAAACAACCTCCTGTTCAACAAAAAGCAACGGATACACACATCAAACCATGCAACGGAGGTTTCCAGATCACTTTTGATGGCAGAAAGGTTTCCCATTACTTCCAGGCTATTACCTCCATACAGTCAGGGATTACACAGACACAAGGACAGGGGCGCAGTGTCTACCAATCTGAGTTTTTTTTTTAAAACTCCCCCAAGCTTTTCCATTATCTTCTCCATATCCACCTTGACCTGAAGAGAAAACCTGGCCTCAGAAGGGTCAATGAAGTCTGGAATTTCCCCTCATGCTGTACCACTAACCCCCACGTCACCCCCCCGTTGAATATTGCTTCAGGATACGAGAGGGATGTGCTCCCCCCTCCTTGTTCCCACTCACCTAAAGCCCTCGCCCGCTTCGGTCCAGTCCCCCATTTCCCAACTACAATAGCATCTTCCTTCACCATAATCTTTCTATTTCACGAGCGCGTCCCTCTGGGTTAGGGGGTCTGGAGCTGGAGAAGGGACATACTGTATCTGTCAATTGACAGCAGTGGTGGTCAGGATTTCTAGCTCACTAGTCTTTACAGGATGGTCAGAGCAATTTCAAAAGAATATTTACACTTTTTACAGGGATTCATGATGTTAGATTTGAGAAATTATATGCTCAGTGTCTTCAGAAGACCAATGAACTCAAACAGTGAGCTGAAAAATAAAGAAAGGCAGCATAAAGCTGCAGGCACCTGCCAAAGCAGATAATACGCCTTTCAAGGCTTTTTCATTACAGGTGACAGATATAAAGTGGTGATTTGGGTAATCGCTAATATAACAACTGTGAGTATAGTGGCTTCAGTTTAAAATGTAATAAGAGTGCAAACTGGTATAGCATGTGGTTAATAGACATTCAAAAGATGCCTACAGCAGAATGATACAGAGCAGATGTGTACGCTTCCATTAAAAAATAATAATAACAATTGTTTGATTAGTTCAAATAGGCAAATTAGTTTTTTTGTTAACCAGAAGTGCTCCAGCAAACCTTTGGGTGGATGGATGGATGGATGGATGGATGGATGGATGGATGGATGGAAGGATGTTGTTGGTCAGATGTGTTGTAAAGGAGAATATGAATATATCCAGTATATGACCAAAACATTGCACAGCTTGAGACATGAAAAATTATGTAGAGTATTAAACTAGGAGGAAATAGTGAGCTAAAGGTAAAGAATGATAGAGAGAGGAAAATGCAGGACAAAACTGTCAGTACATGTTAGTGGAGATGGAAAAGATGAGAGAAAGAAAGAGAGGCAGAGAGAAAGGAGGGGGAATTGTGAAAGGTGGAATCATAAAGTACTTCTTGTGTGTCTAGACAGGCTGCTTGTTAGCAGGGCATGGCTAGCCCCATGGAGGCTAGAGGTTAATTTGGTATCTGCTGCTGTGTTAAACTAAGGTCAGTACTACAAGTCCTTAAGTCATAAACAAGAATGGTTAAGAGCCGTGTATACACCTAGGCACCAGTTAATGAATATTCAATGAGGATTTTTTTTCACCTTGTCCCAACTTCCCCTTGTTATTGCTTGCTTCAAAATAATTTTTTGGGAAATTGAAAAAAACAAAACAATAAAAACTAATTTTATCTCTGTGGCTTTCAAAATGACCTCCGTGCCAATTTGTCCTTTGTTATCATAACACATCTTTGTTGTCGTAGAAAGTGGGTTTTCGTTGTTTACATCCTTGGCATGGACTTCTATCCTTGAAAGAACCAAGTATGACAGCCCATAATTTGGTTGTTTTTCATACAATAAACCATTTTTTTTCAGATAATAAAGTTTTTGGTTAAAATATGGTTTAAACTGAAATCCAGGATAGTGGCATCATTGCCATGTGATTTAGTTATTTTAAAGTGCAGACTGGTGATGCAGTAGAGGAGAAGAAAGTGGTAGATAAAAGAAACTCACCAATAACATTAAAATGCAAGAGAGTATATGTCTAAAAACCCAAACGCTTTTATTTTCATTTCGTAACATACCCAGTTTCAAGTAAACACAAAAACATTAGTAGGTTTGTTTTGATGGTTGAAAGTGAAGATCTATAATATATTTTTTAACCATCATGGTGAACCAGGTTGCATGTTTTTGGATGTGGGATTATATTATAATATTAAATATTAAAGGAGCTTGAGGCAAGAATAAGAAATGAGACTCATTAGCGCTACGATGGCCGTCGGGGTTACTGCAGCCAACAGCGAAGCTGGCACGGGAGAACGCGCATGCAGCGTCATGTGACGTCACATCCGCAGGACAGCGCGGGAAATTCCGGTCTGGAATTGCAGCACATTTTGCAGCACACAGCCTGTTCAAGGCAACAGAGAGATACGCTCTGCTCATTCTTTTTGGTTTGGAATGCTTCATCTGACATTATTACTAGAAAACTTAAAAAGTATATGAATTTTTTTTCAATCCTGCCTCATGCTCCTTTAACTGTTTCTCTAAATATTTTATTCAGGTTTTAATTTATGTTAGTGTGTCTTAAAAGGATTGCTAAAATTCCTGCAACCCCAGGTTTTTTTATTTTATTTTGTTTCACGCAATTAACAATTCAATACCTTAAAATATGTACAGTTTAACCTAATTCAAAGTAGTAACAATCAAGGAGCCTACATTTATTGCAAAAAACAATACATTGATATGTCAATTATTTAAATAGATAAATAAAAACACTTTTATGTCAGTTAGTTCATTGCTAATTCAAAACAATAATGTTCTTACATGTTTCTACCTGGATACTGACAATTCAGAACTGTGTAGTGATGTAAGTTGTGTGCATTGTCCACCAGCTGGTTTTCAATAAGGGGGAGTTAAAACATTTTAAATTTGAAAGGGTCAATGGAAGTTATTGTAAAACTATGCAAAAAAGAACACATTGACAGACTATTCCCTCTGATTTTTTGCTTTCTATTTATATATTTTTTTAAAGTAGTTAAGAGTGTCTTTTAGTTTCACAATTGACCCGATGTCCCTGAACTTTCTTTTTATATGCATTCATTTAATTAATCTGCTATTTGCACTGTTAAAGCTGGTGAGAAAGATTTTTGCCGTAGCTTGTGTATTTTGTAAATACCAAGCAAAAATTACAATGAAGAATTTAAATGCAGATTATAGGCCTACAAAGTAGACTAGACAAGTGCTCCAATATATATATTATATATATATATATATATATATATATATATATATATATATATATATATATATATACATATATATATATATATATATATATATATATATATATATATATATATATATATATATATATATATATATATATATCGTATATATATATAATCAATATAGCATTCTCTCCACCAAAACAATGACTTGTAACGTCATTTTGACCACATTTCTTCAGTAATCGTGGATAGTACCGGTGTGCATAATGAAGTGCGATTTTCAGAAGTTTGTCCTCACTGGGTTTCCGTCGGGTGCACGGCTGTGATTGGTCGAACAGCTGTCCACGTGGTTACCCCGGAGCTGAATACAATCGTTAGCAGATCGCTCAGCAGGTGAGGGGAATAATAACAGACGGTGCAGCTGCTCTTTAAAAAGTAATTACGCTATTATGAGACCGCTTTTGTTACCGTTAAATTGGTACGATATATTTACAAAATCCCAACGGAGTCACGTAGGAGCGGGTAATTAGTGGGCTCTGCTAAGCTAGCAGCCGCTAATATTAGCCATTAGCACTGTGCTTTGTTTTCTTACGAGATTCGTGTTTGGTTAAATTAAACCACTTGGAACATCCTGTAACTAATGCTATATTACAGGTTTTAAATAAAGAATCTCACTTTGTCAAATAAATAACGTAAACGAGCATTGGTTAGCTGTTAGGATGTGAAGTGAAGTAGTTTATTTGGTCGATCAGTTTCCATTGATAAATACATTGCATTTCATTTCCTTTTGTAGGAAAGAAATAATAAAAAAAGAAGTAAGGAATAAACCGACCAAAAGGTGTAGGCAGAAGCCTAAGCTTATTGTGCCTACCCTTTTTTACTTGGTTTACTTCTTAGTACTACTACTGTACTAATACAACAAGGACAAACAATCTACAACAACTAAAAAAACTGCAAAGTAAACACACATGCAAAACAAGAAGGAATACAAATGTAAATATGCTAGAAAAATCTAGTAAAAAACAAAAAACAGAAGACGGATCTCAGAAAAACAACTAACAGAGAAAGTAAATAATCAATGCTTAGAGGAAACAGAAACAATTTCTAGAAGAGTGAAAACAAAAGGAAACCAAAGACCAATCATTACATTTTTTGGTATATAGATGTTAATGTGACCTAGTGAGATCATTTTGTGGGTGTGTTATTTTGTCAGACGTAAGTCGCTTTGGATAAAGGCGTCTGCTAAATGACAGTAGTAAATCATAACACGTCTGTTTCCTCAGATCAATCAAGATGAGTCTAAGGAAACAAACTCCCAGTGACTTTCTGAAGCAGATAATTGGTCGACCTGTGGTGGTGAAACTGAACTCTGGCGTCGATTACAGAGGTAAAGAGATATTTCTAAGTTCACACGCTGAAGATGACATGCAACGCAAATATTGTCCGAATATCAATTGAAAAATGAGAACTCAATACAAAGCAACCTGTTTGTCAATGTGTAGGTGTCCTGGCCTGTCTGGATGGTTACATGAACATCGCCATAGAGCAGACAGAAGAGTATGTCAATGGACAGCTCAAGAACAAGTATGGGGATGCCTTTCTGAGAGGAAATAATGGTAAGATTTTTACATTTTGGCAATTAACCTTGGGGGATACTTCTGTGTCAAATTAACCTAGTATATGTTGTCTGTTGGTAACTCCAGGTGGTATGAGCTGACTTTTCACTTCACACACTAAACACAACATTTATTCTGGCCATGCAGACTAGTTTTAGATTTAGGAGAAAATGCATAGCAATCACTGTCAAAGCTGGAAAGATTTCACACAGTCAGGCTGCGTCCGAAATTGCATACTTCCACCCTAATGAGTATACAAAAACAGTATGTGAGATTTTTTAGTGCGTCCGAAACATTAGTACGTACTCAATAGTATGTACTATCCATACTCATTCCGGATAAATTTATTAGTGTGGATTGATGGACACTAGCTAAGCAGAAACTTCCCACAATGCAATGCAGCGGTGTTTGGTTGCTAAGTGATACGTATATGTCATAAGTATATATATATAATATTATAATATATAATAATATTATATAATGTCATCTTGTTTGGCCAGGATAAATGGGAAATAGCGGAGCGGTGCGCTGCTACTGCTGCTGTGACACGTCATTCCTCCCAACGGCAGGAAGTGACGTGTGCGCTTTGAGTAGTACGTCCGAATTAATTCTACTACTGATATTTACTCAAAAGTGTGCCGAACTTAAGTATACTTTTTAGTATATACTGTTTAGTATGGCATTTCGGACACACCGTCAGTGTTGATAGCAAGCAGGTTGAACAGCCACAGTACAACAAACATGCATGGGAAAAAAATGACCCTTTTTTAGAAATTATGAAATATATTCTAAAGGTCTAATTTCAGGCTCCAGTAAGGTCATTAACTTAAGTATTCAATGGTGGATTTTTTTCAAATTGTCATCTATTTAAGCAGTCTAATATATTGTGCTAAAACTCGTAAATATATGCAGTGGTCATTAAACCTAAAGCTTTTTATGTAAAAACTTTTTGATATGAAATATCGCTGGGGACACTGTATCTGGAGAAAAAAAAACTAGACATTAACAGGCAGTGACATGACACAAAATCCCTAATCATGACTATAATATCTTGCGTTCTCTTTAGTGATTAATCGGCCAACCGCTAAATTGGACTTATTAAATGCTACTTTGACATAATTGACATTGGCTGATTATTTAACAACATTGTTTGTCAGTTATTTTATGAGACTGGTAAACAAAAATTGCTGCAGACATCTACAGCACTGGCAGCCTCATCAGTTTGGCTGCTCTAAATGATTGCAGTTTAACGATGCAAATTAAAACATTTTTATCCCCTGATAAAAGGATTTCCTGTCTACGGAAATGCTAACTTTGAATGCACTTAAATTTTATGTTTCATTTATAAGCTTTTGTGTATCAGCCATTTTTTAATTGGTGGTCTTTAAAGAATGCACACAATGGATTTACTCTAGACGACATCCACCACACACACCCAAAAAACGAAACGAAAAATAAATGTTTATCTTCTCTTCAAACCTAGCTGGTTTGTGTAAGAAAATAACACACACACACACACACACACAAACACACAAACACACACTCTTCAAAGGCAATATGTGTCTCTTGAGAAAGTGTATGTAAACTTATGACTTAAACTATATGAATCATGCAGGCCAGTTCGGTCAGATTGGAGCAGGTGGAAGCAAGTTGTGTAAGAACAGCGATCAATCAAAATGTTCCTGCTTGCTTTTCAATATAGCCCGAATCTTGACATATCCACCAAGTAAGGGCGGAGCAAATTGATTCAATAATTTGTCTGTAGGTTTGGGACTTTAGGGAGAAACCCAACAAAACGGTGGTCTGTATGCTCAGTAAAATCTTAATGGCGTATCACAGCAGCACAACTGCCATGCGAGAGCCTCTCGAAAGAAAACATACTGTGGTTCTCAAACCTTAAAGTGACGACAATATAACAATATAAGCGCTGACCTAATTATTGTGTATAAGTGACAGTAAACGCATTAGCCGCATTAAATGTCTTTATTATTTTATAGTTTTTACGTGTAAGTAAACCGATGATGCTAACAGCTTACCTGTTTCTAAGATTTCTAGCCTCTTTGGGTCTTTTTGAGCACTTAAGACTAAACGATATTGATTTCTATTAATGTCATGCTTGTGCTGTCTGTCAATACAACAGTTGGCAAATATACATACCTCGTTGTGCTATCACCTGGTAAAAGATCCTTTTTAAGTGCGAGGACACACAAACCTGCCGGCAGAAAGGAAGTCAGACTGAAAGTCGGCTTCCGTCTGCCGTCGGTCAAAAAAATACACCCGAACACACCAACCCGACGCCGACTGTATCATACGTGTAATTTGTCCCCATAACTGCAGGCGGCAGAAATGAAGGATCGCTCTAGTTTAGAGTTCTCAACGGAGCCCGTTGTCATCAGTCAGTGTTTTCACTTCTGATAGAAGTCAAGAACGATCAAAAATACCATGGCTAATGATGAAAATATACTGGTGTTCACAACACAGTCAAACCCAATCCAAATTTAAACCGACGCGATGATAGTTTAGTATAGCGTCTGTGACTTCGCTGTTTTATCTAGTATGTTAACCATCGTCATTTACTGTTAACTGATTCGCTAGTCAAGGGCTAGCACTCCACCAATCAGATTGGTCATAACGGCCGACGGCGGCTAGAGGCCCATTCTACATGTCGAATCGGCCAAAATTAATGCAGACGCCGACGGATGACTCCACGGGACACACAAACCCGACTCGAGGCACCAACCTCGCCCGACTGCCCAACGGCGTCTGATGGCCGATTATTGGGTTGGTGTGTCCCGGCCTTAAGATAAAAAAGTAACATATTCAACGTGAATTGCGTAGTGATTATTGCTTGTGATGGAAAACCATTCAGACTTACAACTTTGGGCAGAATTTAAGTTAATAATAGTTTAAACGTTAACTGCCAGATATGTCATTGAAGCCTTGCAAAGTATTTAAGTTAACATTAATTAACATAAACTTTGAATTGTGCTTGTTTGTGGAATATTGTGAAATATTAAACTTTGAGTTAGACTTTAGTGACAGCGTGTCACATTTGTAAAAACGATCACTTGAACGTGACGTGTTAAAGTTGCCATAGTAACAGAAAACAGAGTGGCAACTGCAACTAGAGCTTTTGTGAAAGGCTTTGTGTCGTCATACTAAAGTTTCAGCTTGATGATATGCTGCCATGCATGTTGTCCTTTTCAGTTTTGCTTTTCGGTTGGGTTTGGTCAACCATAAAAATAGCCAGTAAAGTCGGCTAGAGTTTAAAAAAAAAAAAAAAAATACATTTCTGAATTACAGAGATGTGCATTCGCTTGGAATTAAAAGAATTCCATGACGTCTATTTACTGGGTAAGTCTTTTGAGGTGGAATTTGTCAGTTTTCAAGTCACAGACACGGTGCATTTGCATCTGTCCTGTATGATCAATGTAAAAGGTACAATGTCTTTGGATTAAGTTTAAAGCTTTTATTTATGCAATATTTATTTACTGCTTTGCAAGCTGGTATTGCATTGGATATTGGACAATTCTGATGTTTTGGGTATCGACTAATACTGAGGACCCTAATGTTTAGCAACATTATAGTCACCCCTGGAAACAGCAGCCTTGCACAATGAGCCCGTCACAGTTTGGCTGATAACTTCATGTAACCATCATAATGCTAGATGGCTAGCTCAGTCCAACTGCTTCCCTGTCTGCCGACTCACAACAGGACGGCGCCAGGCAGTACTGCATAACTTCTTTTGAATTCTCTTTTATTAAAATTAAATGGTATTGGGTGCATGTATTCAGCAGAATAGGCAATTATGCCCACTGCAGGTATCGGATCGGAAATAACTCGGTAAGTGGATAAGTGGTGGATTGTCATTCTTTTTGACAATATCTTACACAAAACTGATTACTTACCAGCAACCAACCAATAACCATGTAGCTTTTTCCCTTGTATTATTGTATTATTGGTGTCATTCTGCAGTTTTCAGCACACATTCTATAAAAATGAATGAGCTGAATTCACCTGAACACTGAGGGGCTCGGCTATACATTAAATAAAATTCCTGACATTTGTGGAAACATGGTGTTAAATCTCTTACATTCAGCCGGTAATACACATGCAATACTTCCTGTACTGTATCCAAATGAAATCCCTTCTTTAATTGTATAGCAAGGTTATGTTTTAGCAGGGCTTTTATTTTGAAAGATATGCAGTAGCTGAATGGACTGATCCAATTTGATTCAGAGTGAATGAATAAAACATTGTTTAGGATACTCTCACTGTTAAATGCTTTATCCAATACAGAAAAGATTAAAACAACTTTATTATTTCATTAAATTGATTAGATAAATATGGTACATTTTACAAGCACTTTATAAAGATTCAGTTTTTCCTCCCCCACTCAACATTTGGCTTGTACGGTGTGCTTTATTTGGACTATCTTTCCTTCCATTACATAACAGTCCCGGCTTTTAATTGAATCTTTGTTTTTATTTGAGGAAATGCACTGACTGCACTTCCTAATTCCACCAGTGACTCTAAGCTTGAACGTTTTCATTCTTTATTGGCCTCATGAAGACTGTCCTCTGAAGAGAAGAAAGGGGGGAAAAACATTCATGATTGAATCACAAATTGTTCAAGGTATAACTATAAACTTATGTTCTTTTTTCTTCCTGTCTTACAGTTCTGTACATCAGTACCCAGAAGAGGAAGGTCTAATGGAGATCATGTTTTTATCTTCCTTTTTTTTTTTTTTTTTTTTAAATAACATGTTAAAGTTTGTTTTTTTTTCTTTGTAAAACCTGAAGTTCTGAGGATTATTTGTTTTGTAAAAGTAAATGACTGAATACATTTTTTGTTTGGATTTACACCGTCTTTGGCGATCATCTTTGATATAACAAGGAATATAATTGCAGTTGTACACTGGCTACTTTGTTTAAAGTCCAGTTTATCCTCAGCCAGAAAAATTGAACAGAATGTATCCTAAATTGGCTTTAACTGTAGTGACAGAAGAAATATTGATAAAGTTCTTTTGATTAAATGTACTGTCCATCAGGGCTCCCATGTGCTGGCGGGCTTGTGTAAAGACAAGGCTGTTTTGTTTTTTTCCCTCCTTTTTCTTTCGCTTCATGGCTTACTCAGTTTATCCCAGGAGGAAGTTCAGACATCCAGATCTGAAGCTTTGGGCTTTGTAAAGATTAAAACAAAATATTGTACATTGTCAGTCTCAATGTGCTTTTTTTGGGGATTTGATCTTAATGCAACTGGCCTGCAGAATCCATAAACAAATGGCTCATTTACAAAGGCTTTTATCATTACACAGTCTTATACGAGTTCACATGAAAACATGGACTCTCTTTACAAATAAAAGAAATCCTCTCTTGTCATTAAGCTTTATATCTCATTGTTTTCTGGCTTTCAAGTGTAAAATTATTAAAACATATTGTGATTCCAGCCCTTTCTGGTCACAGACCGGCACAAACGTTGCCTAGAGTTTATACCATTATTTATCAAAGTAAACTGAACTGTATTAACATGATGGAGTAGCCTGACATACACAAGTAACTTGTCCATTGCAATGCACGGTATAGACAGATTGATTATGTACCTGTGAGAGGAGATTTATCTCTTGAAGGCAAAGCAAATGCATATTGGTGAAAAGCAAGAGTGAGAGCAGGACTAATCTATAAGTGGTGCCACCTGCAGGCGGTGTCGGACCGCATTAACATGTAAACGGATCCGAGCGTTTCCCACTGCAGCAGCCTCTTTTTTTTTTTTTTTTTCTTTCTGTCTCCAAACACCCTGCTCTCTTTTGTCATCTATAATTGTACACGGGTTTTCTCTGTTCATTTAGGTTCAGTTGTGCATTAGTGGCTTTGGCCTGAGAAAATCAATGCCGCAACGCACAGTACACAAGGAATCAGAAGTTTCCTCCATTTCACTGTGGCCTGTGGTAATTTAGCAAATGAGTTCAAAAGCAGCATCACCTCATTACGCTGAGATAAGAATGCTATAAATATATGATTCATTAGGTTCCTAATGGAAATGCTTTATTGTGGGTACAGCAACAGCAATTCTTTTCCTTCTAAGGGAGGATTCGTTTTTTTTTTTTTCCTCCCTTTTTGAGAGCCTTGTTTTCCAACCTGTACATGCGCACTCTGGCCCCTGGAAGGAGACAAAAGGCTGCCAAGGTCAGGCCTGACTTGAGAATGAAGGACGCGTTATTGATCAAACTCCGTCGTGCTGCAGCTGTAGAGAAAATATTTGAAGGGGGGTGAAGGGGGTGTGTGTGTGTGGGGGTGATTGAGCTGCTGTACAACCACACAGGCAGACATAGGCACTGAGTGATATGTGCACAGAAATGCATTGTACACAGTCGAACACACGTAGAATCGTTATCACACCTAGTGAGGGGTTAGTGCCGGCAAATATTTACCCGCTGGAATCATAACCGAGCTGCGAGCTGTGTGGCCTCAACAGGAACCCAATTAATATCACTCACACAAATGACCTCGTGGCAGATGTGCGATTGAACTCTGTGCTGTTTTTATTTATTTCTTTATTTTTGGAATGAATATCTTGAACTGATGTCGCCACTTCATCTGTAGCAACACTGATTTCTAATCCTCGCACCTCTCCAATCAGTTGTTTTTCCCGTTCCAGCTCTCGACGAAGAGAGGTGTCTGAAGATGAATTAAAAAGAGATTAAGCTCCTGTTAGTCTAAATAGTTGCAAAATGCATTTGTCCCCTCGTCCGGGCGGGTTTGTGTGGGGCGCAGGCCTCCACCGGACCGTCATAGCAGGCTGAAGGAGGATGCTGCAGTGGCTCAGTGCTGATGTATGGAGGTGAGTGATGGAGGGGAGAGGACAAAGGAGGATAGGATAGGTGACAGCCTTGTTACGTTTGGAGGAAACGGCAAGGGGCGAGAAGTCTTACAGCACCACCATCTGCCGGAGCACTGAAACTGCAGCAGAGACGCGGGAGTGAGGGAGTGGAGTATGATCCGACCCTCACTGATCACTGCAGCATGACTGCTGAGCCTTTTCACAAGGCATCAAAGGATGGCAAGGACAACCTGGAAATCTGTGTAGCCGTTTTTGCTTTTCTTTTTTCAAATGTTCTGCTTTGGTTAATGTATTAATGTAGATAAGGGAAGTTTTATTTCCTCCCCCCCTCCTTTACACGCACAGATATGAGCAACTGCTTTTCCCGTGTGTGTCTGAAGAGAACGTTGTCTTCTCTTTGTATGAGAATGTGAACTTGACCACCTCTAACCTCGGCCTGACAGCCTGTCATGTGTTGACGATGTAACAATGCCGGTGACCTCTCAGTGTGCAACTCTGGTCTCGTACTCCGCAGTGCGGGTCAGAGGTCGTACTCGGCTTGAGCAAGCTAAACAAACACCTAAGGGAACTACAAAATAATCAATAGCAGAATCTGATGACGGCTCTTTGTTATAATCAGGATTTCTTATTAGTTGATCGAATCATTAAGTAGTCATGGTTTTTCTCTATATATCGGTATGAACAATGTCACATGCATTCCTGGCATTTTGATCCACAAGGTTGCCTGGTCATTGTTTCTTTTTTTTTTTAAGAGCCTCAGTTCAGGTTCAAGTTGGGTGGTTGTTTTTGATCCTAATTGAGTGCGAGGGCCTGTGCTTGCTTGTGTTGCTCTGCAACTCCTGGCTCTTTATTTAGCCCCTGAGGACGGTCAACCTTGGCCAGAAATGTGACCCCTGACCCCCTTATCTGGAAGAGCTCTATTCCCAGCATGGACAGCCCCTTCTGCGATTTATCTTGGCTCCAAATGGCAGCTTGATGCAGATGGTAAGGTTAGGGGAGGGTAACTATTTGCTCCTCTGGAGGGTAGAGAGAAATTCTGATTTCACTGATTCTTGCGCAGTAAAAGATTTCTGTGTACTGTGTGTGCTGCTGTGAATAAGGAAAGACTTACTGAGGCTGAGGGAGGAAGAGTCTTGAATGATACGCTCCACGTGAGTCCTTGAACCTTCAGTACCAAAGGCTCTGCAGCTGTCCCACAACAGTAGGCTCTATTTTGGAAACACGCTTGCCTGCTTACTAATGTCAACCATATTGTATTGTTGACCATGACCTTAGCCACTCTGGCAACAGTAAGTCAAATGAAAAACTACATGGCAGCTGCTAAATTAATGTTAAGATGACATTTTTTTGCAATTATGCCCAGGTCAACAATGAACTTCTTTGAAATGCTTGTTTCTTTTTTTGTGGAAATGAACAAGTTGTCTTCAAAATCCTCAATTGTTTTGCAGAACATCAAGACTTTTGAAAGTTTTCCCACATGTTTTATTAACTTATACCACTGCCTGACATGTGTTTGTTGAGGCTGTTTTGATTTCTTTGTATTTAAGTTAAACATACTGGTGATTTCTGGGCTCAGGTCTGAACCTGGCACAGATAAAAAAAAAAAAAAAAAAAGACAGCACAAACTTGCAGACATCTCATGAATGCAGAGAAGTTTTGAATTGTTAGTGTTGTGCTCCTCAACTTTGCAAACGAGATAACTTGTTTGCACAACTTTGATAGCAAAAGGCTCATTTGATTATTACATTTCAGAGACCCCAAAAGTTTTTATAAACTTGGTGATTTGATTTCGGTTATCTAAATGCTTAAATACCAGGACATAACATTCAAGACTCAACCAAATCTATTTTTGAATATTTCATAGGACTATTCGTGTCATATTTGTGGGAAAATAGTCTCACGTGTCGTTTGGTTGTATAAAATGTATTGCGTTAATGGTTGTCTTGGGAACACATTGTACATATGAGTATATTTAGATGTGAACTTGTGTGTATGTGTGTTTTTTCTTTTAAGAATAATAAAGGAGCCATTTCTAATTACAGCACTGATTGAAAATGTCTGCTGCCCATCCTGTTTTGTCAGCCAAGTATTTCCACTGT
Organism: Cololabis saira; assembly: GCF_033807715.1. Taxonomy (NCBI): domain Eukaryota; kingdom Metazoa; phylum Chordata; class Actinopteri; order Beloniformes; family Belonidae; genus Cololabis; species Cololabis saira. The sequence goes on from NC_084587.1 coordinate 22,649,547, forward strand.
GCACAAAAGATTTGCGTGCAGTACATGGTAACCCCTCACTCAGGCAATTAGCCTCTATTATACTGGTGTTCCGATTGCCAATTAGTCTGCCGTGCAAGGTGATATGAAGTGCTGCTGGCGAGCTCCCAAAATGGTCATAATGGTGATGCAAGTGTCTTTTGTTGCCGTTTTGTTTTAGACCGACATGCGCAGACGGCTGCTGTGCCATGAGGTGGCACGTTGAGGAAGTGGAGCCGTTTGCTGGATGTGCAGGAATCTCAAATACTACAGTGAAAATGCTTGAGGGCTTCTGTCTTGCTTGGTTATTCAATGTTAGTCTTGTGTCTTGTTTCTTTTCTTGTTCTTGGTATTCTGAAAATTAAATAAGTGTTGTTTTATCATGGATTCAAAAGTTTATAATATAGCAATGATGTGTCGACAGCTTGTTCCTCCAGCACCGAAGTGGCCCAAATAAAAAGAGAAGGGAGCGAGAATGAGGAATCATGTCGATGCTTATAGTTACATTCACATACAGAACTACACACATTTCTTTTATCTTGAGCCTAGGAAGTGTGTGTTTTATTTTTTAAATCACACCTAATCACTCACCAATGAATTGGAGGTGAAATCAAGTTCAAAGTTCTGCCTACAGGTTTTTATGTTGTGAAAATGTCCTGTGGTATACTTGTGTGAGACCTGTGATGGGCTCCAGCAGATCCCTATGACCCTGAGTAGGAATAGGCAGGTATACATAATGAATGAAAGGTCATGGATAGAAAATGGAGAGCAATGGAGAGCAAAGACATTTTTCTTTAACTAAGCTGTAAATATGTTTATTTCTTCTGAAAAGTTGGACATTTCTGACATGGAGGCCAGTGGAGATTCTTGATTTTGGAACCAGGAGCTACAAGAACGTGTGAGGAACTGCACTTTTTCTTCTGTGTTGGCTTCGACCCAGAAGTTGAAATGTTGGTGATTGATCTGGAGCTCCTTCCAGCTGTCTTTGGACAAAAGTAAGGTACGCAATGGATAGGTCACCCGTCCACACCGCTTTCACTCCGGGGGTCAGCTCAGAATCACAGATCAGCCCATGCAACACAAGAACGTGTGAACTCTGCGTAGCAAGACCCCAACGGGGACTCGAACCAGGAACCCTGTAACCGTGAGGCAGCACTAACCACAGAGCTATCGTGTCCTCTGGCTCTGGAACATTGTCTAGTTCAGGGGTCGGCAACCCAAAATGTTGAAAGAGCCATATTGGACCAAAAACACAAAAAACAAATATGTCTGGAGCCGCAAAAAATGAAAAAATCTTGTATATATAAGCCTTAGAATGAAGGCAAAAGGCCAAAATTCGAAATGTTGAGATTAATGTTGAAGTACAATCTCGAGAAAAAAGTCAAAATGTTGAGAAAAAAGTCGAAATGTGGAGAAAAGTCGAAATGTTGAGAAAAAAGTTGAAATGTCGAGATTAATGTTGAAGTACAATCTCAAGAAAAAAGTCAAAATGTCGAGAAAAAAGAGATTAAAAAGGAAAGGAAAAAGGAAAAAAAGAGGAAAAAAAGGAAAAAAAGAAGAAAAGGAAAAAAAGAAAAAAGGTAAAAGGTCAAACATTTTTGAAAAAGCTCCAAGGAGCCACTAGGGCGGCGCTAAAGAGCCGCATGCGGCTCTAGAGCCGCGGGTTGCCGACCCCTGGTCTAGTTAATCAGTTGAGCATGATGAGCATGAAACTCATTTGGGAAAGCCTTTTGAAAAAACAATATTTTATCTCGTATTTTATAGTTTATTAGTTTACCTGCTTAATCCTGTATGGGTTCATGGGAATGTGCTGGAGCTTGTCCCAGCTCATTACACGTTAAATGCAAGGGTGGACCCCGGACAAGTTGCCAGTAATGGGCTGGGATAGGCTCCAGCAGGGCCACATATTCAGACAAACAAGCATACACACTCACACGCACACCATCAATCAACTTAACGCGCGTTTTTGGACTGTGGGAGAAAAATTATTGAAATGAAATAGAAGTCTCTTTGAGTGTGGTTTCGTTATAACCGTTACAGAAGTCACATGGCCGACACAACATAAAGCGATGGTCTTCAACCGTGGTCCTGAGGGGTCCACTGTCCTCCCTGTTTTAGATGTTGGCTTGCGTCAACATGCAGAGTGGTGGGCCCTGATGACCAGCGTTGAACACCGCTGACATAAAAGAAAGTCTTCTTCAGTCCGGTGGCACGTTTCTTGGTTGCTTTGACCGTTTGAAAGTTGGACTCTATGCGTGTGAGTGTGTGCTCTTTCCAGTTTGCGTGCTCAGAGTTATGGAGGGGAGCTCTGCGGTTTGACTTGCTGCACTCAGACTGCCTTTGATATTGCTCAAGGGTAAAGCCCGACAGAAGAGTTATGACTCGAGCCCATCTCTGGCCGTCAGGGAGGTCAAAAGGAGCCTACAGTCACACACTCGGTCGCACACAAACACACCCATTTACCTAAGACGAGAATACTTCTCAAGCACAAATGCACACGCTGGACGGTGGCCAGCGTCGGGGCCGGGGCGCCGTCATAAACACAATGACAGCCTTTGAGCATTGGGCCAGCGCCGGGTCTAATATTATGCACGTGCGTGTTGGACGGATGAAGAGACGACCTGCAGCATGTGATTATTTACGTCATGACATATTAAGAGGCAACGCCAGGGAGGGCACCGTTCACATCAAGACTTTGCACGCAGCACAGTCGAGGAACAAGAGGCCATTAAAATCAAAGTGACTCTCATCAGGTTAGCCGCTGATGCCTTTTACACTTTGAGAGTTTTTAATGACCATCGTTGAAAGTGAAGAGGGGATGCTGTCTGACACGCACACACTCAACACAAGGAGCTGGTAGGAGTACAGGAGCAACTTTTATAGGCAGCACACATATAAAGGTAAGCCCTGGAAGAGGAGACGGCTGCTTTTTATGAAGACTCAGAAGTGATGCGGAAGGGCTTTTAACCGTGCATACAAAACACAACTTGAGACATATTCTTACATCATTTTTCTCTTGTTTATTGTGACAACTGATGTCATATTCTGCTTGGGAGAAGCTCATACAACCTTCAAATTAAGTGTATGAAGTGAAGCTGTGGTTGTCTAATGCTATCTGGGCTCCCACCAGTCTCCTGGCAGGTGTACTGTATTACCCTAAGATGTTCCTTTTTAAAGAAAAAAAAAAAAAGGAAGAAAAAAATGTTTTCAAGACATATTGCAACCCCCTTGTGCCCTCTTGTGGCAGGTATTGGTGGTGACTTTATTCCCAGCCAGCCACTCAGCCCTCTTGTTCCTTATTTTAATTGACCTGGATTTGTTCCTTTTGCTTCACTGTAATGAAAAAGCGAGAGGTGCCTCGAGACTGAAAATCCTGTCAGCTTCGCCCCGGAGCAATTCCCACACCCCAAAAATGGGTCCCTTTTACAAGATCTCCTGTTTGAAGCTGAGCGGAAATAAAAAATTTAAAAGACCTGGGTGCTTCAGCGCCTGACAATGAATAATTAAGAAATATGCATTTTCAGATAATAGAGAAGGGAATTTTAACATACTTGGATGTAAATACAATTGAAGAAACATTTTGGCAATAGATTTGCGTGAGCTTGTCTCGCATCCTTATTTCTGTGAGTAAAGATGCAGTAACATTCTCCCATTCACCCTTCCAAGTTCACCGTAGGGAAGTACAAAAGGAACATCGGCTCATTTGGTGCCTGGATTAAAATGAATAACTGTGATGCAAACAATGGGAGAAATGTTAATTTTGTCTGCTTCCGGTTATCGTTTCAAAACTAAGTTCATCCAATGAAAACATGCTGAATTAGAAACACATCCAAACTTTTGAATCAGTAGCCTACATGATATGACATGGCAGAGTGTAATCAGTGGGCTAAACATGAGCATTCCTGCAGATGAAAAGTTCATAAGCTTCTGGAAATATGGGAAATCCTGCCTTCTGATTAAAATAAAAGGTCCCAGCCTCTGTTACCTTTATAATAAATGATCTGCCATCAGGACAGTGTAGTCGTTTGTATCTGTAACTACCACAGTGTGACAGCATTATAACCGGCCACATAAAAAACATATTTGAAGATCAATTCTCCCTTGCTGCTATTCAGTTTTTTTTCTTTTTTTAATCTTATCACTACGGGAGCATCTCCCCGTACACTCGTGAATCACGGTCCACAGGCATGCTCGGTTTTACATTTGATGACTCATAAGAGGTTTAACTCTTCACAATATAGTCTGGTGACAATTTTACGATCTCCTTATTAGACAAAGAGTGAATATGTTGTGCTGGGCGACAACAGGAAGCCGTCCTGTCTTAATAACTCATCTGCTGTGATGGTGGAGGGGGATTGAATCATCTTTGCTCTGGGCTGGTCGTGAGGAGAGATCTGGCACTGCTGCGGGCGGCTGTGTCCACGTGCATGCGTGGCGTTTAATGTGTGTCTTTGAGTGAATGTTCGTCCTAATTAAGCATCGGAGGCTCTTTGGACCGAGGGGAGGCAAGACTTCACAGCCATTAAATCAGGACAATGCTTTTTGTGTCACTGGTGTTGGCGTGCGTGAGTGGCCCCTCTTCCCCTCCTTTTCTCCCTGCATCACTTTCTCCCTCCTTACCCTCCTCACCCTCTGCCAGTCTCATTGCAGCTATGCGGCCCATGGCTTCCAAAAATAAATGATGGTCTCCCAAGTGCATGGTCAAGGCCAGGCACGCTGGCAGGACTGGCCACTACAGCTGTGACTAATCTCAGATGCTCCCTCTAGTGGCTGAATGTGTTTACTACAATTACACAACCACAGAACAGGAGCACAAAAAAAAAAAAAAAAGTGCTATGTTTTTATTCACCTTGTGAGGCAATGAGATTGAAGTGAATTTGCACCCATTAAGCCTCTTTTGGTCAAAGCACCTGTGTCTCCTGTAAAAAAGAGGAAGAATAAGAAAAATACAAAGCAGATCTCTGATATGACTCTTTCTTTTAATGTTTTGAAGTTTATAATTTGCACCTGTACAGCACCAGTTGGTATTTTAATGGACGTTAACAGGGAAATCTTAAGTTTCAGTCTTCATGACTACATCCAGAGTCTGATTGACTAACAAGGAAAACTATGAAAAGTCAAAGTTGGTCAGTACAGGAGAATCCTAGGCACCGGTGTGATATCAGACTTACAAATAAAGGCCTGGAAAGGATCAGTGTATTTGTAAGACGATAAAAGTGCATCTATAATACACATGACTAGTGCTAAAATATTATTAAATGTAGTGATTGTCTCTTATCAATGTATCCAGAACTGCACCCACTACTAGCATCCTGTTGCCATTAGCTCTGGTCACATTGTTTCTTTTCTTTTTTCTTTAATCTTTAGATTTTGTAATAAGCTTTTCAATAAAACATTTTTCGTTTTGGATTGTGTGCTGCTGGATTTCTGCTGCTGATTCTGCCACTTTTGAGGAGAGTTACACGCAGGGGGGAGCATCTCGTAGAGCTTTCCAACTCCCAGGAGCCATGAAGAAGATGATCTTGGAACACTGACAAAGACACATTTGGGATATTGTGAATTAAGTAGCCTTTCGTCTGTAATGAGCTGGGATAGGCTCCAGCAGACCCCCGTGACCCTGTACAGGATTAAGCGGGTATAAAAAATAGATGGATGGATGGATGAATTAAGTATTAATCCAGACATAACTGCAGGAGCATGTTCTGGACTCCACTGATGCTCTACACAGGGTTCAAATAATACAGGCATTTTGAAATGGGGGATATAATTGTGGAAAGTGTGTTGCTATGGAGGAGCTTCTCGGGGCAGCTGTGGATGAGCGGGTGGTGGCAGCTTCGTCTTCCAGCTGGAAGGTCAGCAGATGGATCCCGTCCTCAGTCGAGATACTGGCCCCTGAAATAAATCAGGAATTGACTTTAGTTAGTCTTTTAACTAATCACAGCTTCTCATTAAAACTTTTTTTTACATTTTTTTGTTTTATACTCTGATATTGAACTGCTGGATTTACGTACCAAGATGTTTTCAAAGGTTTTTTTTTCTCACTTTTTTAAGATGCCGAATAATTAACCCTTCAATGGTGATGAATTAGCAATGATGATAATCATTAAACTTGGATCAATTTTTAAACATGGAGCAAGTTTCCAGTTCCCATTACTGAATTCATAAAAGGATGAAAAAATAAAAAATACAATGAAAAGAGACTGAGTACACCAAGCCCTGTTCAGGTGTTGGCGTCAAGTGTCGCCACAGCGGGTTTATCGATATTTGCAGACGTCACACACACTGATTGCATTATGGCGCAGCGTCCACAAAAGGATTTGCAGATTAATGAAGACACGAGAATAAAACATAGACTCAGACTGCACACATGTCGAGGTAACCGCAGACACACAAATGCAGTCTCATTTGCCCTGAAAAACTCAGCACACTGCAGCAGCGAAGCGCTGGAGAGTGAACGAAGTGGCTTCCAGGCAAGTTCTTTGGTCTGCCATTAATTTTACATACTTGAGGGATGTAGATTAAAAAAAAATCCATTTAATTAGATCTGCTGTTTCTAAGTCGGTCAGATCTATTTTACTCTTGACGATGTGGTCTGCTATAGTCGGCCATAGAAGTTTTCAAACGTAGGCATGGTCTCTCTGAAGACTGTGGAGACGTTAATACATATTCAGTGTCATAAGTTATTGTTTTCAAAGGCAGACACAATGAACTACAGTTCAGAGAATTGAGAGCAATTTAGCTCAGTTATGTGTAGCCTTTTATTGACTTTGGCTTCGAACACTATGAATAATGGCTTAGTCTACTTAAATACAAATAAATGTTCATAGAGGCAGACTGGTGATGAGGGGCCTAAGGCATTTCAGCTTGAATACTTTCTGCAAAACAATTCCAGGCTCGTTCTGCTTGTGAAATCCAATCAAAACATCTAAATAGATGATTAGTTTATTTTAACAAAACTTATACAAGTTTTATAGATGTTTTCCTTTCGCTGTTTCGTGTGTGACGCTCCGGTCGACGGCAGAGCCGAGCACCGGTAGTTGCGCCGGATGGCCACTAGGGGTCAGGCTGACACAAAACATCTGGCGCCTGATGCTCGGGGTGAAGTGGACGAGCACATGCTGGGCTGTTGGAGCTTTGTGAGCTGCAGGGTGAGGTCAGAAGAGAACAAATGTCCACATTGATAACAAGAGAACTTTTATTTTTCATAAATACAGACTTGACCTAATCGTAACAAAAATGAGTTTGAAATCACAAGGCAGTTATAGACATATTAAAAACTTTTGAAATTGGACCAATGAAAAGAACACTACAAGGAACTGCAGGCAAAGGGAGTGTGTGACTTCAGCAGATGTATTTATGTTCAATGGAAAAATCTAGTTTAACGCTTTTTTGTATCGGTCACTGGAAGATGCTGTTTAAGTTATTTTTAATCACCAGTCGTGAATTCTCATTGCAGTCCCTCCTGTAACACCTATTATGGCTATAATACATAGTGATTGATGTAGAAAACTTTATTATATATATGGATGAAAATAGGCTGGACAGTCTTACAGCCAAAATTTGAATTTTTTTTGAAAGAGGAAACTTGATGAAATTGAGTCAGAATACCATTAATGCTTGAAGTTATCACTGAATGTTCATTTTCTAATTTGATTATCAACATTTAGTTTATAAATAAATACATACATACATTGTTTTTGGAAATACACCTGTTACTATAATGCATATAATTTAATTTACAATTAAATTCGACTCAACTTGACTTTTACACCTTTCTGTCCTGAAAAGAAAGAAGGGAAAGGGCAAAACAGTACTTAAACTAGTTATTTATGTAGTATTCTCCCTGTTATAAAGATTAGGGAGCCTGGAAAATCTCACAGAAAATATGTGTTTTCAACTGGTCTGAATTTTGTTGACATTCAGTTTTAAAAAGTTGTCATGATCTGGACAAGAGAAATAACGTGGAGTAAATATTTTAAACATAAATGCAAGGTTTTGCTTTATTTGCTGTGGTATCATGGCAGTTGTTTTAATTAATAGATCATTTTGTGAGAAGACTATGATTTGAAATGTAGTTTTAGGTTTCATTTGCAGTTTTCAGACCTCGTAGAGACGGAAAACCATGACGGACTTTGCTCTATCAATGCTCACTGGGGTAATATTTTTAATTACTTAATTGGGTTTCTTGATTAAGTATCTGAATGTTTATTATTCAAAGAGATATTGGGAACTTTGGACAAATGAAAAAAAACAAAAACAAATCATACATTCAAACTTGAAGGGGTTATTTTTTTGTTCTGCGAGATTGTATCATGCGCTTATTTTTCTGCTTTCCACACTCACACTTGTGTGTTTTAATATATGTAGTGTGTTGCAAGGTGGTAATAAACAACCCAGCAGACAACAGAGTCGAGTCTTTAACAAGCTGTCAGGGGCCACAACATTGTTCTCCTGCAGCACGCGGTGCATCTCCAGGTGGCGACACCCTCGGAACGCCTCGGCGGTCCCAAACACACACAAGCGTGGACGCGTAACCACACAATAATCCACGCCGGTGCTCACATTCTCACTTGCAGCCGTGTACACACCAAAACAGCTAATAGGCGGCAGTCGTCTAGCTTAATGGAAGTGCAGAGAGAGTTCTGCTGTTGAGGTGGATAGGGCCCTCTGGGCAAAAACACATTAACCTATTTGGAGGGCGTGAATTCTAGATGGTGTTATTAGCAGAGACTCTGAGAACCTTGAGTCGAGCTGCTCTAATACTCTGTGCGAGATTGTGCTGCTGTGTTGGACGGAGAGGAAGGAGGCGTGAAGAGGAAAGGAAATTCTCGTCCTAACTGACCATCTGAAACCGGAGGAAAGGCGTGAAGCGGGGGCCCGGAGGAAAAGCTGGACTTCTTTATTTTCTGAGGCTTTTATTAGAGTTTTGGTTGCAGGGTAACAAGGCAGAGCAGCCAGGGAGGAAATACATAGATTTTTGATCACAAAAAAAGAAGCTTAGAGACTTCTTGACAACAGGTTGTATTATCATAACCCAGTTAAATAAATAAAATGAAGAGGGAAGGCTTCACCGTCCTTGTCACAGCTACATACTCAAATCTGCACGAAATATTGCAAGAAAAAAAGGGAGGTAATTACGCTTATGCTATCCACCAATTCCAGCCAATTAGCCAATTAAGGCTAATTACAGTTTTAGCTTTGGCACAAGGGTTTTCATAATTAACCATTAATCAAATCCCCACCCTATTTCTCGCTGAGAGACACCCATGCAGCCGAGCAGACGAGGCGCTCGCGCCGGCTCTTCCAGACTCCCAAGACCACCTTCCCCAGAGGGAGCGAGGCTGTAACCGTTGCCTTTTCTACCTTCTTAAGGCTCTGGGTTCAGTTTTATTTAACCCTCTCTTTTCTGTTTAAACAGGACAAGTTAATTCATCACATCATAATCCTTTTATACGCACCACCAGCCGGAAAAATTGAATATTCAGAGTGATTCTTTTGCTCACGCCGCCCCATCCTCTTTGCCATCGCCATGTGCATGCGATGACTTCAGTGAGGTGAGCTTGGGGTCGGAGGGGTCTCCTAACCGGTCCCGTTTCCCTCGGCCACCCATAACACTCCAACCCCTATTGGGGCACTGCATTATCTACTTTCAGCGAGATTCTCCAGTTTCATAGTGTAAGTGAATTTCGTCAAGTTGTACATTATTAAAGAGCAGAAATAATTTATTGAATATTCATTATTTATATTTATACAAGGAGCCTGTCCGCAGGGAGCAGGTCTCATTTTCAGCCTCATATTTTGTAAACAGGCAGTCACAGAAGTGACAGTTCTTCTGATTTAAAGAGACAGCCCTGCTTATGGAGAGTGATGCCTACCTTGAATTCAAATGGAAAGGTGATCAATTTTTAATATTTTTCATGCGGCATTTGCATCGGCTCGCTCCCAGATTCCACTGCTGCCGCTGTCCCCCTTTTAAATGGACAATGTCTGGCACGCAGGTGAGATGAAAAGTGGAAAAATGCAAGAGAAAGAAAAGCATTGCGGTTCAAAAATGATCTGTTGTAGGAAATAAATGGAGAGATAGCCAAAAGGAAGTGAGACGCTGACCTTTTTGCACCTTAAAAAGAATAATTAATGAAAGATTAAATGAATAAATGTTGATTTCATGAAGAATTAACTGTTTACTTTCAGTTTCTTTAATTTTATTTCAAACTGAACGAGACAGCTTGTGCAGAGCCTCAGGTCAAATCTTAAAAAAACCCTCAAAAAACCATCCAAAAAGTCATAGTGGGTCCACTATTGAATTAAATCTGGAGGAAGAAGGAAAAAAAAAGTGTTTAATTGTTAAAAATCAGCGTGCTTCTTTCTATGTTAACTTCAGAGTAGAAAGACAGACGTGCAGGCGAGGACAGACAGCCATGTCCATGTTTGTTAGCGTGTCCCCGCACCTCCGCGGCCGCCCTGCCTGCCTGGCTGGCTTGCTGGCAAGGATGAACAAAATCGCTTTTCAAGGGGAATAATGTAGAACAACATCATGTCAACTTTCAGATTTATTTATATATTTCTTTGGGCTGCCATTAATTTTAAAGCGGCATTTTAAAGTTGAGAAAAAGGGATTGCTGTGCTCAGACCGAGTTATATGGTTATGTAAATGAATGAAATGAATGTCAAAACTCGCAGTGAAGAATTGATGAGGACAGAGAGCGCTTGTCTTGGTTGCGAGGCATGTGGATGAGTGAGGGGACAAGTGACGCTCATTTTCAAAGGAAACTTTCACGCTGCTATCATGGCAGCCATTGTGACTTGTAGATAAATTTTAATGCCCCACTCTGACGATTCTGTCACTCTCCCTCTTTCTTTTTCTTTCTTTGTCTCTCTCTCTCTCTCTCTCTCTCTTTTTTTTTCTTCCTGTAAGCACCCATTGCTATCTCCTCTCCCTATCAGCGATGACATCCGAACAGACACGTGCATGTGGCGCAGCAGGACCCAGAAAGCCTCTGCACATGGAAAAGAAAGATTGGGTGGGGGGGTGGTGGGGAGTCTTTATAAAAGATTCATCACAAATGTCTCTAATCCACTACTGCATTGTCAAGGAGATGTTATAAAGCACACATTGTAAATGGATTCTTTCCTCACTGACTAAAGTCATTTCTGCAGAGGGATGGGGGAGTGGAACCGGGGCGACAGGGGGCATCTTTGTGTGGCACCAGACAAGTACATAGTGTGAGCAGATGAGCAGCACTCTCTGGGACTGCATTACTACCTGTCCCCAGTGCTGCGCTGCCACTGAGCCCGACTCTAATGTACAAGCTGGCCACATTCCCCTTGTCAAGGCCTTGACGTCCACATCAAAAATTACCCAACCTAAAGTGACAGCCTGCCTTTCCTCCCATCTCTCCCCTCTCTGCAGCCCGGCCTGCTCTCCAGCCCGCTGGAACGGTGCTTTGAAAAGCCAGGACTACCTCTGCAGCGACAGTCTTTCAAAGACCACTCAATCTGCAGCCCCTTTCTTCTATTTATTTCTCACCGCAGGCGTTGGGAGGTAAAACAATACGGATGGCACGGTGGAAGCTCATAATATTAGCTTTAGCTGTGAGCTCTCGGCCATAAATATCACGCTGTCTCATGGAGAATATGACTGGAGCCACTTGAAGTATTAGGATTAAAAAAAAAAAAAATGAAAAAGGTGGAAGGGGTGTCACTCCCTTCCTTTCATCTTTTATCAAATCACCCTTCAGCTCCTCTGTCCTCCGTGCGCAAAGTGACATAAGTCTCTCATGCTTTTAGTGGCACTTTTGAAAAATAAGACCTCACTGAAGCAAAAATAATCACTCTTTTCAACACTTCACTCCATCTAGCAATGCTCTTCACTCCACCATTTCAGAGCCTCTTCAATCACATAAGAGGATATTAGGTATTACTTATTTATTTTCTGCCTGTTGGAGGTTGAAAAAAAAGATGGAAGTGACAAGACGGTGAAAAGGGAGACCCGTCCTGCCACAAGCAGGCGCAGAAACATCTGCACAAAATTTGGCACTTTGATCTTGTGCAATGAACAACTTTAGTTACAAAAAAAAGCTCCAGTTTGTGATCCTTTCAACCTCAGCATCATGGTAATGTGACAAAATGTGACAAATTATGTGCGCTTGGAAGAAAAACTTCATATTTTGGTGTCGCGTTTTTCTTTTCCTTCTCTCTCTCTCTCTCTCTCTCTTTTTTTTTTTTTTTTGCATATTTCTCTTGAGGACCCATGCTTGTGATTCATAATATGGGATCAATCAAGAGATGTATTGACCTGTTATAAGCCACACAGGAACATTGTGTAGAGCTTCTGCAGGGACATGTTCATCAACATAAGAGTAGAGAGGATCAAGAACAGGGATACAGGCACATACCCCTGAAAAAAATTGTAAAATTACCATTTCTTCCAATCAATAATCTTTTGTCAGCTTGCTCTTGCTTCTGTTTGGCTTTACACATGATTGATGCCATTCAGTCAGTATAACATCTCTATTAAACTGAAAGACAATAGAAAAATAAACAGTTGGATTTTGGCCAAAATGAAAACAGAACTATGAAATGGTTTAGTTATCAGATTTTTTTTCTTTCCTGAAGAAAAAAGAGAACATTTATAATATAAGGACCGTCATTAGACCCCTATACAACCCAGAGTTAGAACGGTCAGACTGTTTTTTTTTTTTTTTAATTTTTAAATCGCTATAGTAGAGTTGTAACTGCACACGTAATGTCTGTTATGGGTGCATTCTTACCAAATACTTTATTTAATATGAATGCAGTTTTACTTATTGTATATAGTCACAAATCAAAGAAAAGTGTTCTCAGACAACTTTAAAGTCACCCTATGTAGCAAAACAACTTCTGACCACATAGTGGTATAGAGGGTATGCATTGACGTCACTTCCCCACTGGACCACAACCCTTTACTCACACTGAGTGGCAAAACATCAGCAAAAATGGCTGCAACTGGAACTGTGAAACTGTGGAAAAGACGGGATAACAGCCGATTATCGGCTTAAATTAAAGGCATTGGGACTTGACAGTGACCCGTACAGTTACCTGAAGAACCAGTGGTCCATGGACATTAATATTTGGCCACGAATCGAGTTTCCTGATATTTACATGTACAGTACTTCGTATTTCTACGCCGGGGAAATACACAAAGCAAAGCTTGAAGGCATACAAAAGTCTTGACGCTTGGTACTACTTCAAGGCAGGATTTGTTGGTGAAATTAAAGTGATGAGGACACCGAACTTTATGATTTGACCGTTTAACGTTAGCTACCCAAAAATCCGACATTACCTGACACAAAATTGGAACCGCAAATCCACGTCTTGGTGCCTGGAATCCAGTTGTTTCTGCGAATTGCAGCGATCCGTTTGTCTCTCTTAAAGCGGCACTATGTAACTTTTCCACCTTAATATCATATTTCCAGAGTCATTGTGATGGTACATCAACTTCCAACAGGTTTAATGACACCTCTGTCATGGTCTGAGGGGGTCTGTATCACCTTCACTGGCACTATGTAACTTTGAGGAGCATGGTAGGAACCCTGCCACACTAAAAAACTACAATTTTTTACGGCTTTGACTGTTTTACGGCATACGTCACTTCCCCCTCCTTCCCGATTCGTAGTCGAGATGAAAATGGGCGGGGCGTGGAGCGCAGCTCCACAGAAGCTGGTAACCCGTTGCTGTGTTGTGGCTGCAGCAGCTCCACACATAACAGACGTGGGGAAAAGATCGCTAATGGTTTAACTTTTCACCGCTTTCCTGCTTGGAGGCAGAACCACGGAGGCCGGCCAAGTATCTGATAACAAAGTAAAAGAGTAAGGCTGCGTCCCAATACTCCCCCTCGCCCTCGTTTTCTTCACTAACCCTAACTTTTGCGCGTTCCCGTGAAGGTAGTGGTGTCCCAATTCCTCTTTTCACCAAGGGGGAGTGGGCATAACGAGGGCTAGGGGCTGAGAATAGCCCCTTCAAATCGAGGGATTTCAGATGCTCACTAGCGAGGGGGTATGAACATTTCCCAGAATGCTTTTGCCGTAGGCTCTGCGTCGATTTGACTCGCCGACCGAAGGCAAACAGGCAGACTCGTCTCAGAGAAAAAGAGAGAATTAATCCTGTGACTCGTCAGATTTGTTTTGGATGTTTCTGATATAATAGTCTTCAGAAACCACAAAGTAATCCAGCTGTTATCCGGGTAATTTACACACTTTCAGATAAAGTTGCGGAAGATCACGCCAGAATAAAGGGATTTATGGTTCTGCGTTACACCAACGCAGAGCCTACGGCGTAGGTTACGTAACCTACGCCGTAGGCTCTGCGTCGATTTAGCGCAGACCCAAACTCCGGAGCCGGCAGACAGAAATCTCTAAATTTCGGAGCAAATTTCTTAACAGGCGTAGCTACAACTGTTAGATTTCATCTATTAAACCAACATCTTCCTAAATGATTTATTTCAGCCAGTGTAATTCTCAACAGAGCTGCGTCCCTGGAGAGAGTTTCTCTCCCGGGGCGACGCAGCAGCTTGACCCGGCGGACACGTCTCTTCTCGGGCTGTGAGCTGAGGCTGCTCCCCGGGGGCGGCGGCTATTCTCATCTCCGAAAACATCGGGTCAAATTTCTTAACAGGCGTTATTTGGATAAACTGAGTCCCGGTTGCGGATCTTAAGGTTACCTTTATGCCTGAAAAAATATTAAAACTTAATAAAGTGTCATATTAACAGCGCTACAGCTGAAATTAAAACAGCTTTTGGCTCTCTGCTTCCTGTTCAGGTTAGGGATGAAAACGAGGGGGAGTAGGAGAAATGGGACAGGCACCTGGCCCAAGTGCCCTTGATTTCAAGTGCCCTAAAATCTCCCCCTTCTTTTTTAGGGGTTAGGGAAGAAAAGAAGGGCGAGTGGAGAAAAGAAGGGCGAGTGAAGAAAAGTAGGGGGAGTATTAAGATTGGGCCTAAAAGAGTCGTCGGCTCGGTTGGATCGCGACTGTAACGACCAGGCATATCATTAGAACAAAATCTTTTGTGAATAGGACCTTAAAGCGGGGCAAATTGCGGGCACAAATGCGGCGCAATTCACAGCGCTATTTGCGGGCGCAATCTATTCTTTGTGGATTTGGCCCTATGAGTACAGTTGATCGCACAAAAGCTCTTTCCCATTTTAGATGTTTTCGAGTGTGCTCAAACTGAAAGTTTACGCTGCCACTCAGTCTTTCTGCCACTCAGTGGGCGTAACCCGCTGTGAAGTTGCATCTGTGACGTCATGTGCATTCCCTCTATACAGAGCTCCTGTGTTGACAATACTGAGCTAATGAGTGGTGATGGTCCAGCATGTCCTGTAATATCACTTTGGTAAAACTCCGGTACTCAGGGTTCCTTTCCAGAAGTGTACTGTATATAACAAACAAAAGCTCCAGCAAGGTTAGTTTATTTATAGCTCTTTTTGGAAAGTGGATAGTTGGAGCCATAGCAACCTTGAGGTCGGTCCCCCTTTAGTCTCAGCTGCTACTGCATAAAAACAAGACAGGGGATGACCTATTTGCATGTAGCTGGCGCTGTCCTCTGAACTGGTGCTCCACAGCTTAAGATACAGGTACAACAACCATTGTCTATTACACTCGGGGTGCTCTCTGTTGAACTTGAATATTAACTTTCTTGTAAGATGCTGCCTCCATGTGGTTAGAAGTGTTAGTGCTACATAGAGTGGCTTTAACCCAACCATAACCTAGATATTTATTTTGAGCAAACTCTTTGTGATGTTACTGTTCCATCTGAAGTTTTATTTTACATCTGAAGTTCATTCTGATAGTTAATGTTAGACAGACAGACAGACAGACAGACAGACAGACAGACAGACAGGCACTTTATTAATCCCGAGGGAAATTCAAAAAGTTAAAAGTTACTTCCAATTTTTCATTGTGTCCACAGGTGTACGGGTTTTCAATACCTGCCCAAGGGAGGAAATGGTTTAAACCAGAGTCTTTCAAGTCCTATCCTTGGCCTCCCCTGTCTTGCAAGTTTTAGATGTTGCCTTGCATCAACACAACTAATTCTAATTAATGGTCCTCATTAGCTTGCAATCAAGTTTTGCACAACTATGTTGATGACAGAGCTACTTGTGTCACGCTGTGCTGAAGCAGGGTAGCATCTAAAACATGCAGGACAGGGTGGCCCGAGGACCGGACATGAAAAATCCTGGTTAAAACAAAGCACCAGCATTTGAAGTCAAACAAGAACAACTGCAGTTGCTCAGTTGTACACTCGGGCACATAAGACAAGCCAATCTCCATTGATTCCACGTTGAAATGGCCAACTTTGCAGCAGAAATCCAAATTTACAGCCTTGCTCAGAAACCAGTCTGGGTCACCACAGCTAGTCTTCATATCCTGTCACTTCAGTTAGAATTTTTATAAAGCAACAAATATATGTAATTGATTAGTTGCTGCCACAACCAGTAGCCTATCTAGCAGTCATGACTTGAGACACTTGGTGCTTACCACTATATTGACTTCTGAGCTCAGATTGAGCAGTAAATAAAGACATAACAAAGAATACTCATTCATATTTGAAAGACAATCAATTTTGTTGTGCTTTTGGTTTTACAAACACAGTGCTATGATTGGCTGTGGTTTGGCCTGGAAAGATCTGATGATTAAGTGTAGCTAGGAGCAGGCAGCATGTGGTAACCGATCGCCGTCTAAACGGCGGTAATTCCTGACTGCGCTAACAAAGTGACGTTTGAAAACGAGAGGTACTGTTGCAGTTTCACAGTTTCTGTGGCGTGGATCAGCTGAAGGAGCCAAGGGCCACGGCAGATCATTTCAGGACCTCTCCGAGTGAAAGTCTGTTGGGACCAGCAGTCAATCAGTAATGCAGGTGGGCTTGCTCGAATACAACAGGTCTAACCTCTGCTAGTGGCGAGCCAGGGGACTGCAGAGCTCTGCTAGTCCTTGTTTCAGCTGTGGTAGCACTTATTTCAGTCGTGACAGTTGAAACCAGGATGTTTTGGCTGGTTTAATCAGAGTGAATGCAAAGTAATATTATTTAGAATCATGGGTGGGTACGTTCCAGTCGACTTCCCAGTCCTGGTCTGTCCTCCCATTTGAAGCATAGCACTGTGCAATATGAGAAAAAAGAGGCTACAAAACTATTCGTCCAGTGCTTCTTCTACAGTCTGTGGTTTACTCCCACTGCCACTGGTGCTCAACTTGCTCCTTTGTCTGTCAAACTATTTTGCCACTACTTTAATCTTTGTTCCCTATTTAGGAATGTTTTCTTTATTTGCCGACCTGTTTCTTGTGATGTCCCTTTGCAGCTTTGGGAATATTACTTCATAATTGTCTTTTTGTGGGTTTGCTTGGTTCACTAGTTTGTGTGTCTCTTTTCTGACATTTAAAAATAGAGCTTTTACTTGTTTTTATATTTGTGCATTTTGGGCTCATTACAGAACAATTCGGGCCGTTATGAACCCTCCCATCCTAGGATTTGTAGTAGGTTAACTCTTCCACCGATATTTTTTTTTCGTGAATGAAAGATTGGCTTCATGAGCAGTGGGCCAGTGGGCGCCCCTATAGTCATGGAGGTTAAATAGTGTTTACAGCACTGCCCAGGATTACTCATGTTTGGTTTCTTCTTTGGTCACTCTCTCATTTTCTCTTGCATCATTACGTTCTCGAGTCTCTTTATCACCTCTGCCATGATGCCGGCTCTTGCTCTGTCTGCAAGGTTCATTGTGGTTGATGTTTGACATAGTTCCAGAAGCGATATGTCACAAGACTCACAATGGCAGTCAAAAGTTACTTTGATGGGTTTTTTTTCCAAAAAAGCAGGGAAGAAAATGTGTGACTGCTAGACAATATTTCCTTCAAATGAAACTGATATTTTAACATGAATAAAAGTCTTTTGTGCTGCTTTAAATGGAAAGAGAGTGATATTTATGAAAAATGTAGGAATGAAAATGAATCCACACTTTAATTTGAGGCTCCGACTGTGTTTGAACTGTAGTTTAGGACTGATGAGCTACATTTTACCACACTGAAAGCTCTCTGAAACATATCTGTTAAACAGAGCTTAATGTGGAGGCTGCTTGTCTTTTTTTTTTCCTGATCATGTGACAAACCTTCCTTTTTATAGCTTCTCATCTGCTGTGATTCTGCCACTCAACATAATCATGAACACTGTTTCTGAGTCACTCCACCTGGTTACAAGGCGGTTGACAACACCTGTCCTTTAGTTTTTGAGAGGATTGGTACCGAATCTCCAGATTTCAGTTGGTTGTTGCTTTTTCATGGAGGGTTCATTCTTACTGCTGACTGATGCCTCCTCTGGTCCCGTGCCAGCCCAGATAAACCCCACCCCAGTTTTTGAGCTTATTCATTGGACACAGTCACTACTTTTTGCCTGTGGTTCTCCTGCTCTGGTGGCAGATGAAATAACGGTAGCCTCTTAAAATAAGAACAGCCAGATACCTGAAATGTCTAGTGGTTACTTTTCCATTAGCGGGAGTTCCGGATAAATTTTTCGGGGCTGGGCCGTTTGCGCACATTTCCATAACTAGGAAGGGCCCTGTAACGTGACCTTCAGGAGCCCTTACGGGGCCAAAAAACGGCCCTGTAGTAGGCGAGGGACGTTTTTCGGCCTAGAGGGGCTACGTGGCCGGTGGTCTTTGTTGATTGGGTGTTCTAGAAGCAGGAAATTATGTTTAGCCCTCTCATGTTACCACAAATCATTTAAGCATTTTGACCAGAGACAATTTGCTATGAGTACATTTGATGATGTTGAGAGCACATAAAAAAAACGATGAATGGACTGATGAGTTGGTTCAGGTTTTGCTATCATATTACACCAATATAGAGCTTCGGCGGGGCGTTTCTTTTAATCATAATCGCTACGACTGCGGTGTATGTTCAAAAAGAAAAGCAAGTAGCATCCGTTGTTTATGTGTTTCTTCTTTTCATTTTTCTGCTGCCCACTTGCGAACTGCAAAAAATGTGCATTACCGCCACCTGGTGGCCAGCAGCGCTATTTTTTTCAGTCAATGGTTCTTGTTTGGCGCTACAGTGTAATGGAAACATGCCGACTGAAGGGGCTGAGGAGACGTGCGGCCGTGTAGAGGTTCCTCTCTGCCAGATTTACCCTAAACTCCTGCTAGTGAGTATTACTTGCTTGTGTTATTCTCTCAGATGTAAGTTGCTTTGGATAAAAGCTTAATGACAATAGTAGTAGTGGAAACCCGCCTTTGGCAGACTGTCCATTTTCTACTCTAAAAGTACATGACCCTTATTCTAAAGTATGTTCCTTGTTCAAAAAGAATTAAGCCCTTTCTTCAAAACCACCGGAAACCTTTAAACATTAATTTGGAATACTGTTAGTAAAATATAATGCATGAACGTTGAGATGGAAAAACTGTTAACCATTGTGACATAATTTTTAATACTCAAACCTGTGTGAACTGTTTTCTTTTTAAATACAATGTTAATAATGATGATTGTTCACAATCATCATTAACAACATTACGATTCAGTGAGAGTTTAAAGTAGAAGCTAACCAAAGTTTCGGCCCATAGACAACACTTGCATGCTGAGCTGGGTCACTTTAGGCTTCTGCTTCATCGCTTTAACTAAGTTACACAATCTTCTGTTCTGCTGTCTTTTAATCCCCAGATTCCCTCCTCTCACTTCACCCTCCTGCTCTTGTATCTGTTCGCATCTGCGTCCCCAACTGCTGCACAATTAAAGAGAGATGAGCAGTGCTGTTACTTTATAAAGGGAGGAGAGAAAAAAAAAACATAATGTAGTTTGTGTGTCAGCATCAATTTACTGCAAGCTTAAACTTTAAAAGAGCCGATTAATAATTTGAGAGGAGCGCAAAAGGAAGGAGAGGTGGCACTGGTGTTAGGCGGTAAAAGAATGGATAAAATGCAAAGAAGAATGCAACAATGAAACATAGTTGGGAGGAAAGGCAAAGAAAATAACACCGATACTCATCTGGTGCTTTGTCACAAGTTGAGAGTCAGATGCAAAACTTCAAGCAGTCGGTCTCCCATGGGTGAGATGCTGTTCAAACAAAGTAAACAACTGTTTTACTCTGATGTGCACTTTAGTCTTGCTGGAGGGTAAGTTCCTGCTGCAGCTGGCATTGTGGCACACTTCGCTGGCAGGAGAGGGTGTGAAAATTGTTGCAAAGATCTCAGAGTATTCTAACAAACTGTGGCACGCAGGAGACTCGGCCTCGATGTTATTTACACAAAACGAACAGGTTGGCTTTCATGAACAGTGAGCTGAAAAAAGCTCTTCGATGCTGTATTACATCCTTCAAACATCCTTTAATGAAACTTGAACAAACAGAAGAAGGGGAATGAAATGGAGAAAGGGAAATTGGGGAGAAAGTGACCAGTGGAGCTGCATGACAGCAACGCTGCTGGAGGGACGAGCAGCTGAGGGACAGCTGTGATACTTTTCTGTCAATTTAACTAAAGCGAGATCAGTTGTTGGAATGTAGAAAATCACATCAGCTGCAAATTTAAATCTGATTTCAAATTTGATGACTGGTCCAAAGACCAAGTACCAGCCAAGACATGGATGTTATGTGTGAACAAAGAGAAAAACATACAAAGCATGCCTAAAAAGTATGCAAATGCAAAAATGTATGTTGTAGATCAGGGGTCGGCAACCCGCGGCTCTAGAGCCGCATGCAGCTCTTTAGCGCCGCCCTAGTGGCTCCTTGGAGCTTTTTTTTTTTAAATGTTTGACCTTTTTTTTCCCTTTTTTTCTTCTTTTTTTCTCTTTTTTTCCTTTTTTTCTTCTTTTTTTCTTTTTTCCTTTTTTCTCTTTTTTTCTTCGTTTTTCCTTTCCTTTTTAATCACGACATTTCGACTTTTTTCTCGACATTTCGACTTTTTTCTCGACATTTCGACTTTTTTCTCGAAATTCTACTTCAACATTAATCTCGACATTTCGACTTTTTTCTCGAGATTGTACTTCAACATTAATCTCGACATTTTGACTATTTCCTCGACATTTCGACTTTTTCCTCGACATTTCGACTTTTTTCTCAACATTTCGACTTTTTTCTCGACATTTCGCCTTTTGCCATTTGCCTTCATTCCAAAGCTTATAGCCTACAAGACTTTTCATTTTTTGCGGCTCCAGACATATTTGTTTTTTGTGTTTTTGGTCCAATATGGCTCTTTCAACATTTTGGGTTGCCGACCCCTGTTGTAGATGAACAAAACTGATTTGAATGTGATCAACTACATCAGTGAGTTTAACGTGTCCTGACTCCTGAGGGAGTTAATACCATTTTAAAAATCTGCATGTCATCAAGTTATACTGTAAGTCTCACCACCTTTTCCTCCTGTTTCAAATGAGGGATTTGAAATGTATTTTAAACAGATATGAGAATACTTTCAGCTCGTCTACTGTAGCGTTTCACAAAAAGAGAAGCAGCGAGGGTGAAGATCCAGAGAGAAGCAAAATAAATACTTGTCTTGTCTGTGGAAAAAAAAAACAACAAAAAAACCCACATTAGTATAATAGCAGTGTGTTTTAGCCAAAAGAGGTCTTTCTGAGCTCATCAGAAAGTTATAGTTCATGAAGGATGGTCCAGGGCTTCCAGCAGATGATAAAAGAAGCATCAACGCTCCTTTTTAGAGAATTTATTCAGCTCTTATTTTGGCTGCTGCTCAGATTCTTCCGAGGTCACTTTCCTCTGGTAGGAATCTTCCTGCGCAAATAAGATGATTTGACCGGCCACTATGTCTTTTGGTGGAAGTCTTAGAGCAGCCAATGAGGGGTGAATACCTCCTGCTTCTTAAACAGACCTGTGAACTCGATAGAGTGAGTGGAATACACCATACAGGCAGATGGTAGCGAGCACAACACGCAGCTTGAGATGTTTGCCCGAACTAATTCTTTGGAGTCACCTCTTTTAAAAAAGGCAGAATATTCACACATCTGAAAAGCTGGAGTTAACATATGTTGATATACTGTATTTTGTTATCTGAACATAAACCAAGGTGTCAAGCTTTACCGCATTTCTTCACTATTTCAAAAGCTCCACAGATTTTATAGACTTTTTTTAAAGAAAAAAATAGTGAGCTGCCAGGTGAATGAGGCAAGATACATTTTTCTCATAAATAATGTTGCTTGTTTGAAATTGTAACGTCCAGTATTTTTATTCCAGTCATATTTGGGAAATTCTTCAAAATACCATTGATATTTGCACTGAGACTAATTTTATTTAAGCTCATCTGTGTTTAAACTGCACACACAGAGCACATTCATCAATTAATATTTTTCTGACACGCATTAAGAGTATGTATACAGTTCCCAATTAAGATAAAACTCCAGACATACGGTAGCGTACATAACAAACCTGCGCACTGCTTTCTGTTTAAATATACATACTAAATAAGATATGGGGCAAAATGAACCCATTTCCCCTCTCGTTACTTTTAAATGCAAATTGGGTCCTTCATTAAAATGTGTGGCTAAACTTCATTAGCAGCAGATATTGATTTTCAGGCTGCGATGATCTGATAGGCCCTATAGGCAAGTGAAGGTACAAAGGTTTGTCTAAATGCTAACTGCTACTGTGTGGCTCGGGGCGAGTGGGATGTTCTGGCTCTGAGAGCTAAGGAACATCTGGAGAGGTAACATTTACATAAGCTTTTCTTTGTACATGGGAACCTTCATTAACATCACGCTGCTTTGAACTTATGAGATGGTTATACACACAGAACTGAAGTCAGGAATTATTGCAGCCAAGTGCTGCTTTTTTGGACGGTGTTTGCCGTTTGTCTCTAATTCATCAGGATCTGATCTCAGTGTCAGGATTGCAAGTATCAAATGAAAACAACTGAAGGGGAGACTTATGCGGACTGTAGTCAGTGAGGTTAAGTTATGCTGCACAACTGGCTGGTAACTGTATGACTTGCCAAGGGTGCAAAAATGCTCGGCGCCGTTTCTAAAATAGGTTAAATTAGACGCATTAATTAGTATGAAAAAAACAGTTGTTGACAAAGTTTAACTGGGTGTAATATCTTATCTCTCGGTTATTCTTTATTCCTAAGAAATGTTAAACTATATAAAGGGAATAAAGAGGAATAAAGGTACAAATACTGGAAAAGTGAAATGTAAAAAATACAAACCCGACTCGTCCATCCATTCATGTATTCATCCATTCATCTATGGATCCATCTCCTATATCAGCTTCATCCAGTTTGGGTCTTTTAATGTATCTATTGTTAACAGGGTTATTTTTTCTCTGTCTGTTAGCCTTCAAACTTGCAGTACAAGTTATCTGAAAAAAAGTTCTAAGGCGACAGCTGTTGTGGAGTGCGTCAGCGGTGGACGAGAAGTTGAGTCCAGAGAACAACAGACTACGCTGGAAATCCAACACTGAGGCTGCACACAAGGAGAACAGACTTTACTTCTCAAAAAAGTTGAATCCTTTGTGTTTACAGCTAGATGTTTTTTAAGTCTGTGGTGGAGAGTGTAGTTTTATTTGCAGACTTCTGTTTGGGAAACAGCATCAGAGCTCGTAAGAAGGCTGGGTCTATGCTGGGAACTGTTCTGGGGCCCTTGGAGCTTCTTCAGTTTACTGCAATAAGGACTAGTACAGTACCAGAGGGTATTTCTGCCCACAACGTTAGTTATACTATATCTATGGCCCAAATATGAGCCATACCGACAGGCATATGAACAAACTGTGCTTCGCAAAGGTGATGACTAATAACAGACGGAGGATGAAGTTGGAATGGACAATGAAAACACCCTCTTCTATTTGAGACTTTCAATATGCTTAAAAGACAACAAAACCGAACAGAGCATGTTGTATATCAGTAAAATAAAATGTTTGAGATTTGTCTTGATTTACTTTACCTCCACTAAAAAAATCCACTGATTTCAGGAAGATCATCCAAATGAGTTGTTTTTGCATTGGTGACTCATCTGTCAACAGATTTATCAGTCCAGCCATCCATTATCTCCACCCGCTTCTCTCTATTGGAGGTCACAGGGGTCTTCTGGAGCGTATCCCAGCTGTCTTCAGGTAGGAGGGGAGCTTACACATGCTGTCTGATGAGAAACTGTTGACGTATTAACAAGATGTCTAATCCCTCATGATTCCTGTGATCCACTGGACTTTTGTATGTACGATTGTACGACTTTGATGACTGCAGAGATACTATTTCTTGTATTCATTTGGGCAGTAAGAAAGACAGAAAAAAAGACCAAACTTAAACCAAGCAAAGTTGAGTGTGATCAGTAATGGGGGCTGCAGCGTTTAGCTGACAGTTAAATCACAGTGGGGTGGTGTGGCATATCTAGGCACACGTGGATAAAGCGTGTTATGTTCATGGTGTTGGGTGGGGGTGGGATAAACACAAACTAAGTCTCACCTCCAACTGTCTGTTGGAGAAATAAATGATAAATGAATTACACACAGATATACTGTACTTGAGCCTGCTTTGGAGAGAATTACAGTTGTTTACACATGTGCTGGGGGATCTGGCAGGTAGTGGCACATATGTCTCCGTGAAGCTTGTTGTACCGTCTTGGACCACTGACGCCGGGGATAATTTCAATTATTTACACTTTTTGTGATTGAAGGAGATGCAGCGTGTGTTGCTTTTTAAAAATGTAAAGCAGGCTATGTTAGTCCCTGCTTACCGACCACAACCTCCGCACGCACACACACACACACACACACACACACACACACACACACACACACACACACACACACACACACACACACACACACACACACACAACCATAACATGGCTTTGGACCAGACGAGCATCCGGATGATGAAGAGCAGATGTTTTCCCGACCGGGGGTACGCTCCTAAAGCTTCTTACCCCCCCAATCCTATAAAATCACCTCCTCCCCTTCTTCTCCTCCTTCCTCTACTTTTCCTCTGGTCTCCATCCAAGCCCTCCATTTTTCTTGAGAGTAAAGACAGATTAGGGCCTAAATCCCCCGCAATTTGGGTCATGGCCTTTTGTGTGCTCCGAGCGGCGAGAGGAGCGGCTCACAACTGGGCCCCATTTGCCAGAGATCAAGGGGTTAGGCCGGCCACTGATTGAGCGGGACCCGCACAGTTTGACCATGTTTGGAAAATAATGAGATTGAATTAACACAGAGTCTATGGTGGAGACCTGGGTGTCAGAGCAGAGAGGAGTGATGGGAAATAAAGGAGCTGAGAGGCAGAGATGGTGAGGATAGATGTGTGAAAACAGTTTCAGAGAATTTCTGATCACAATCTCGTAAACTTTTCACCGATTATGCGTTTCACTCTTTCATATTAAGTGCGGATGCTTTGAATGTGAATGTATACATGAATATTCGGTTACAAGGATATCGAAGTGAATGGGGAGGCAGATTCTTGTAAATTTACCTGTCATGTCATGGTGTATTTTATTTTAAAAATAACGATTCACACATGAAATCCGAGGAATGAGTGCAGTTGGCCTTTACCATGTCGTTACCACCGAAACAACCAGTGATGGAGCGATGACATGCAGGTAAACACATCATTACTGGTCAGATTGGGAAGGAGACCAGAGAAAACTACGGCAATATCTATATGCTTAATGATACCAAGCAAGACAAACTAAGCAGTTTTTATGGTGAAATATAGATCAAAATGCAAATTGACAATAGCCTATGAAGTGATTTGCTGCTTTTACATATACACCATTTACTTTTTGGAAAGTCGTCATATCTGTGACTTTGAAATGAGTTGAGAGCGTTTTACAGGCCAGTGGAAAAGAGGAACTGCAGAAGAGAGAGTAAGAAACAACAGTCATCAGCACATGCTCTCTTGCTCTAAGGATAAGTACCCAATCTGCTCTCATCTGAAGGTTGGTGGTTCAGTCCCTGGCTTTTGCAGTGTACATGCACCCATCTACCCAGGCAAGACATTGAACCCTGCATCGTCCTTGTTGTATTCTTCTATGTCTGTGTGTGAGATAAAGAAAAAACATTGTCCCATTGGTCTCAGTTTACCATCTAATTTTCCTCAAATCCAAGCTCCTCTGAAATAAGGCCTGCTGTGATGGCTTTGGCCAGCAGTCTTTCTCTCATATCAAAAGATATTTAAAAAAATGTAATAATGTACAATTCTGACAAGAAAATAAAATATATTTTAAGAAAAAAAAAACAGGGAGCATATTAAACTCTAGATCAGTTGCCACTCCCTGGGGGATAAGACGCATGTTTTGGGACATCCACCTCAGATGTAATATAATGAAATGTAATTTGTATTCAACAACATCACTTTAAAATCAATTGAAAATGGACCAGTAACCTGTCCAGGGTGAAACTCTGCCCTTTGCCCAAAGAGAGGTGGGATGGGCGTCAGCAGATAACCATGACCCTGAATAAGAATAAGTGGGTATACATGATGGATGGATGGACTGACTGCAAGATAATTGAGTGCATAAAATGTGGTTTATTCCATAAGTATAGTGGAATAAAGTGCATGTAAAGTAGATACTTCCTAGCGTAAAAATGCCTGGGGAAACTGTGATGCTGCGTTCACCAACCATGAGGAACTCTGACCTTCAGAACACTGAAGGAACAAATCAGATTAAAAAAAAAACACAATTAGTCTGATTTCCAAGACATAAACTCCGGTATGTTTAGTCAACCTTGACTTTCTTATTTGTATTAATTTTCAAAAAAGGAAGCTAGCCAGGTAAAATACTACTCGTTTTTTCTTAAAATTAATAAACATAATGAGATTTTGCTGTTAATAGAAAACAAACAAACCAAACGTACAGGCTGTCAAGTCATGTCCCCCACTTTGTTTCAAAATCTTTTCAAAAACACCAAATTCCCAGTCCCGAGAAACATCCAATGCAGCATTAGAGCATTTCAGGCAGAAAAACAAGTCTGAAACTGGAAATCTGAAACCTAATAAGTTTTGCATCTGTACTTTCAATGCATGTTATACTAAAGAAAATGATATAGATATATAACTTCTGATTAAATGTTGATGGGGAAGCTTTTTCTTTATCCTGGGAAGCTGGGCTCCAGTCATCCCGTCCCTCCCCCTTAGGTTTTTATGAGGGGTATGGGGACTGGGGAGCTCATCAAAAGAAAACATCCCTAATGGTTGCACTTGCACAACAGATACAAATGCTAAAGTGGTGCTAGACTAATAGGTTAACAATAAAAACATAATTCCTTCTTTTTGTGGCCCATGTCCTCTTTTTTTCCTCCGTTTTTAGAGAATTAAGCTAAGAAATTCTGATCAATGTTTTTTTGTAATGGTAGGTGCTGTATTTCAGTCATTTACAGAGAAATTACCCATGTCAGTGCCAACACGCCCTACTCTTGAGGTAGAAGCTAAAAATATACCATTAAAGCAATTATTTGAACTACAATAGACCACAGTTTATGTAGTGCAGACAGAAATGTTGTTTTAATAACTATGAAAAACTCCTGCAGTCTGAAAACACCTCCATTCATTGTCTTGAATCCTGCTGCTTTATAAAGGATGTCATTTGAACACATTATGTGCCTTTACCACATAATGTGGTGTTAAGAAATTGATCTCATTAAGCATTTTCTGTGAGACTCACCTTGCGAGACTGTTGAGAGACTAATGTTCAACTCTAACATGAAAAAGTATTGTTGTCACTTCTTTTTTGTCTTGAAACACAGTAGTTAAGGTTTCTCTCTCTTTCTTTCTGTTTTTTTTTAAGGTTCCTTGAGTGCATTTCTGTTACCAAGCTGTTCTGTGCAAATTAAACAAAATGAAAAACTGAATGTGCAGGCTGAACACACTGCTGTACTTCTCTTTTACCCTAGTGTGCCATGTTCCGTCCCTCTGGATTGGCAGGCCGGCGTGGTGGTTCCCTTTTTAAGAAACAGGACTACAAGAGTCCGTGCAGGGGTGGTGGAGGAGAGAGAGTCCGAAGATGATCAGCCTCAGATTCAGGTGGAGAATTGCTGACTCCATTCAGGTCCTGGATCCGCTCTATCGCTAGGATCCTAGAGGAAGCACCGGAGATCGCCCAACGTGTGCTCTGTGGACTTGTTAAAAGGCATTCAAACTGTGTCTGTCAGAGCACTTTGTGGGGGGTTCTCAGGGAGTATAAGGTATTGGATCCATTGCTACGGGTATTCAGTCACTGTAGAAACGGAGCAGGAGTTGGCCGGTGCTAAGTCAGACTTGTTCCCAGTGGGAGCTGGATGCTGTCAGGGCAGAACTTTGTCACCAATTCTGTTCAGAACTTTAATGGACAGACTTTTTAGCTGCAGGTAAGTAAGGGACGGGGTCTGGTTTGATGGCCTAAGGATTCCATGACACATGATGTTCCAGGAACATGATGTGATCCTATTGTATTAATTGATTAAACTAAGCATAAAAAGGATTATTCTATGACTTGTGTCTTTCACTGTCTGGGTTAATAGAAATATTCAATAAAAGTCAGGAAATATTATGTTCCGGCTTCATAAACATTCTTTTAAAACCCTGGATGTACCTTACAAACTGTGTATGTGATGGCATTGGGGTACATTGTGAGAAGCATTAATATTATATATGAATCTGTGGCTGAAAAACTGCTGTGATAACAAAGCTGTAGCTTTCAGAAATGTCAACCCCTCAGCCCACTCTTCCTGTGGCGAGGCAGTGAATCGTCAAGCTTTCAGTAGTTCATAGTTCCAACATGGGCTAATTTTGTGGGCTTTCTTTCCATCCCTGATCTCTCAAGAATGACGCCAGTGATATCTGATAAGGTGATGCAAATGTTTACATGATATAGTTTATAAATAAGCTGAAAAAGCTAATTTCAAATCAGCTAAGATTGATGAAGTCAAAGGTCTTTGTTCTCACAGATGAGAGACATTTGAGTTAAAGCAGTGACTGTGACAGCACTCCACTAGTGATAATACACTAATCCTTTAATATGAGATACTGAGAAATACGGTGGGTCACCTCCACTGCATTAGCTTACGTCAGGTTTGGTGTGTTTTTCTCAGAGGCAAAAAGTCTCTTAATATAACAAGTTTTTAAAAAAAACGAAACAACTACAACAAATAACATAAATTGTTTTAGCAATTAGATACAACTTGAGGAGACATATTGGTCATATGAGTGTGCGCTTTCCTGTGAATTCATACATTGCAGACAACAATGTCCTGCCAAAGTAGGCGGTTTGTGCTTCAGGAGCCCCAGGGAGCAGGATTATGAAGAAAAACTATCTGACTTCGTCTTCCTCCCCCTGACCCACTGCTTTCCCCCAAAACCTCCCGTCTCATCTCCACCTCTCACTCAGCCCAGCCTCCTATGATTAAGGGTCAAGCGTGCCACCTCGTCTCCAGGCCATCATTAAAACGGCGACAGAAAAGAAACGAGAGTGAGGGAGAAAGACACCCTGGCACACAGGGCTAATGAAAGCCATGAATCACTGTGTGGTCTTTAAAGAACATATTAGTGACATCATTAACTCTGCACAAAGGCTAGAGCCGGGGTGAACAGGCAGGTCACTCCTCCAGCCTGCTGCCCCGCTCCCTGCCACCCAGCCCACGTTCATGCCTTTCATATCCTCAAGAGCCGTACTTCATTAGGGAGGCACCCATATTACTATTACTATATTTGACTATTTGCCATTTAAATTTGAAGCACGTCTACGGTGTAACATAAAAAAGAAAATGGTAGACATATGCATTATCAGATGACCAAGTGGTTAAAGTGATTGCATAAGCTTAAAGGAATCAAAAAAAAAGAAGAAAATCCTGCTTTGTAGAATAAATATGGATGTCTGAAGTGACTCTACATGCCACAATTCTGAAATCACAACCATGTCACTTTGTTTAAGGGCCACCTCAGTCTAAAAATGTGTTTTGTGACATCACAGACATAGATCAGAACTGTATAATTCACCATCTCCATCTTTACCTTATCTAAAGTTAACATTTTCTTGTATTTGCTCTTAAGGTGATAGCACAAAGCTGTATTTCCAATGTCATTAGAGACACACCCTGCAAAAGAGGGGGGTTGGAGGTGGAGCAGGGTTAAGATGAAAACTTCTCCTCCTTAAATTAACCCGCTACTTGAGCAGAGTTGAAAAGACATGGCTGAAAAGGAAAGGGCAGTTGTATCCTATTGGTATTTCACAGATATTTCATTAAGGCCGTAGGCAATCATGCCAACTTTTGTTAAAAGGGCCAATAAATCTCCAACGTTAAGTTGGAGGTAATTTTCAGCAACACACTCTTCTTTTAGAAAATGCATAGCAAACTTTGGTTTTTCTGCCCTCGTGAGCAAACAGCAGAAATATTTTTAATGGACATGCTCCTCTTAACCTGCCACTTCATGTTTGAACAAAAACAACTCTCCCTCCAGACGCCCTGCAGCAGGGACCTGCGGGTTCTCCTCACGGGCACTGACCTTTTCACACAGCCTCTGGACAAAGTGGCTCTCCTGGCTCACCCTGGAGCAACACCCATCACCACCAAACCATCCTCACGACTTCAACTTCCCTCTCTAGGAGTACCAGAATGTGCTGGTATTTGCTGGCAGAAGCTGGAGCCCTCAATCAGTACCCTCAATCAGACTGGAGCCCCCCGTGCTCGGGGAGGCAGCTCAGGCCTCATTAGGAGCTCCATGATGAAATGAGCTGAAAGGCCCAAGCCTCATCCAGCACCAGCCAGCAATCACAGCAGCCTGCACTGGTAAGGCTCATCTCTCGGCCCCATAGGCTTTAAATCATGGATAACCTTCTTGTTTCACTCACTATCTAACTATCTGCTCTCCTTAACTCACTCTGCCTCGCTCAAACTATGTATGGCTCGCCTGTTCCCAACTCTTCCCCTCTGTCTGCCTTGATAGGTCCTCACTCTATTACTGCTGCTCACAGCCCACACTGTACTGTACTTTACCGCTTCACTCACTGGAGGCATCAAAGTTTTAACACCTACAACTTACAGCTCTCAGTCACATCTCATCTTTCACTCTCCGTGTTTCTTTCTCCCGGATTGTTCCTGCAAGCTTTTCATCATGCGCTGTAATTGCTGCTCTCTTTTTTACTCACTTTTCTGTCCACTTCTTTTACTCTTTGACCGCCGTCTTTGACTTACTGTTAATTTCTCTTCCATGTGTTACGCATGAAGACACATTCAAATTGTTTATTACAGTTAAGTAAAAGTAAAGTTAAGCTCTTCAAAATGATAGTATGTAAATGGTCAAGAGTTCATTTATATGCTATAAGGTCATTTGTTTACATGTTAGGTCTTGACAGTAACTTCAGTGTTTACAACCCATCAGTGATGAAAAAAATTAATTTAGGTATTTTAAGCATGTACGCAGTCTAGAAATGATTATGCTATTGCATAACCGTCCTGACCAGCTTTTCTTTGTCTTTTCCTTGAAATAGCACCCCATCACATCCTATGCAGTTGATTGCATGCTACAAACTTTAAACAACAGTCTGTCGAAATCAGTATGTATCATAGTATACAGCCTAATAACAGCCTTTTTCAATTTTTGAAACTGCATATATTGTATTACGCTGCATGTACTGATTCGACCAAAATGTAACCAGGTTGACCAGGTAAGCATCTTTAAATCCTGCATCTGATGATGATTAAAATCCACTGAAAAACATTATGTTCAAACCTAGAGCTGTCCGAAACTAAAAGTCTCATCCACGCATACCATTACAGTTTTGCATAAATGCCGGATTTATGAATAAAATGGACTTCCGAACAGCCTCTCATAAGGGAGCCTGTTTGCAATCAGGGGGCAACAATTTTCTTTGTAGTGGAATTGAAAATGATATTTTAACTTTAAAAAACACCTTTAAAAAACTCAATATTTACCACAACAGTGCATTGCATTCTCCCTGTCCTCTTACATTGCTTTGGCACTTATAAAAAGACTTTCTCCCACTTTGAAATAAGAATCATGACACATTAGGTTCTGTATCATGTCACGAGGCTGCTTGTAGTGCTGATAGGATAAGGTAAATGCTGATAGGATCAAAGTGATCGATCTCTGGGAACTGGACAATTTGAGCACCTCACATAACAAGCAGGAACTGTTTTAAAGGACCACACTGGACAGAGAGGAGACTTCAGTCCACAGAGGAAAATCTAAGCCAGTCATTGAGGTTGTGAGTATTTAACGAATCACTTAATCGCTGGAACAGAGCAGGAGTACCAGGAGCGGATGATAGTGAGCATTTAGTCGCCTTTCCTGAATTTATGTGTAAATAATTGAAAGCATGTTAGTTCATTTTGAATTGCTGAGTGTTGTGGATCAACTACACTTGAGGTCAGCATGGCAAGCTGGGACAGACATCACCTGTACGCTTGAGTTTCTACTCATATATTCATGAAATGTGGGGATATGAATTTTTCTGGAATGCTCACGTATGTCTCAACACACAAAGGCGCGGATAATTAAGGATTCTCGCAATGCTTTATTTCTGCAGGCATCTCTCCCCTGCCCTCCTCTCTACACCTTGTATTAAAAGCATAATTCTATGATAAAGCTAGTTTAGGGAAACCTAATGTTATATTAAAGGGGAGCTAATCTATGCAAGGAGAGCCTTCTTACCATACATTATTATGCGCTACAGAATGCTTTAATGTGCAAAAATGACAATTTTTTTTTTCTGGCCAAAAGTAGACATTACATTACTACAGGTTAATAAAACTTTGGGTTTCTTAATTTTTCATAGTGGTTAGTGTGTATGTAAATATTTAATGAGGTCTTTATGCTCCAGATATTCCAACAAAAAGGTTAATAAGCTCTAAGATGGAAGATTGGGTCTATAATCACTAGTCTGTCCTACAGAGAAAGGAGGAATGGAGAGTTAATAAAAGACCCAAAAGAAGGAAGTGCAGACGAAGCAGAATGACACTTTAACCGCTTTATGAAGAAAAAAAATAGCAGGAAAGAATAAAGAGATTATAGCTACAGTATTTTATTTTATTAAAGCATGCTTGTCTGTGTCGGGCAGAAACTGAGGTATAGTGTTCAAATTACAAATTTCTTTCATTTTATTTTTTAATACATTACATTAGTGTTAAAACAGTCAATTAGATCACAATTTAAAGTGACCATAAAGTGGCCTTTTCCACCTTTTCTGACATAACTAATTATATTAACATGGTAGCCATCATCTAAAGTGTGACTTGGGGTTTAAATTATTAGGTAAACCTGTGTGATAGTACTGGCATACATAAAATAATTCTATTTCACGGGTGCTGAGATGCATTCTTTTTTAAGAGTTTCCTTGCACCACCTCTCTGTGATTGAGTTTCACTGAGGACTGTTTCATTACATCAGAGAGTGAAATGTCCTAATATGCACGTATTCTGCAGGCACGGTGCATCCTCCAGAGCAAGAGCTTCAGCAGCCTTTTTAAAAGTGGAAATTCAATGTAGAAGCCCTTGACTCTGAGCCTCAAGTGATAAATACATTTCTGTGTTTTGTCGGTGGCTGCTGTTTGTGCGTTTTAGTAAAAGATGGGGTTTCTCTAGTCTGCCAAGTTTGGACTTGTGAACTTGGTAGTTAATCCTTTGCAATCAAATTCTGGATTGAACATGTATGGAAGGATTTCAGGAGTTACGGCCCTTTTCAGAAAAAGTTGAAAACTTAGCGTTGATAACATGGTCATGTGTCTGACCACAATCAAGAGCCGTGTATGTTCCATGAGCCATTAGCTCTGCCCCTCTGTTAGCCTCCAGGAATTCAACCAATCAAAAATGACTTGAGCCAAATGTGCTCATTTTCTAGCCGTGCGTCCTCTCCTTGTGATACTCTGTCTTTGTCGTTCAGACATAATTACAGGTTTCTGGAGTGATGTTGGGTGTTAAGCTACTCTAGAGACTTCAGAGATTTAAATTAGATGGCTGAAATGGGAATAATTTGGCCAGTTTCAGTCATACAAATGTGACTTTATACAGTACACAAAGAAACTACACACCCATTTTTTTCCCCATTTTCCAAGTTGCATCTATAAATATATAGTCAAATGATTATATTTATCATGAAAAGATCCATAGATCTTGTTTTCTTTCTATTGAAATACCTGAAGATATGATGAGTAAAGAAAGTGGATAGCATCTCAGGGCTCCATTACGGTTGAATAAATATAATAAAAGTAACCTTAACCCAACAATAACTGTAATTCTACCAAGTCAATGTGCAATAAAATATTAATAAACAACAGCACGATAACATGACATTTTTGATGAGCTCTTGGATCCTCTCCGTGTGAAACTGGCATCTCATTTCTCCTAACACACACGCACCTTAAAATATAAAACCTACACATGGGAAACCCTGATGCCACATTCATTTAACTCATCTTCCACCTTTTTGGTACATTGAAAACCCCTGGCCCATAACAGGCATATAGCTCTTTTCTTAATTAACACACACTGTGGTGCGTTGCGATATCAAATGAATATTTCATCGGCTGCTTCGTTTTACGGCCACTACCATTTGAATGGGCTTTAATAGAGTGACAAGACGTTCCCACCGACCACTGTCCCATGAAAAATGCACAAGCCACTTGAAACCAATGGCCAGTCACAAGAAGGCACTCAGCCCCTCAAGACAAACCGTGACTTTCTTTCTTGATGAGAGCAAAGCAGGCATATTTCCAGCGCCTACTGTGGAAAGTAATGCCCTCCCGTACGCACACATCTGTTATGAAGATTGGATGAAATGGTTTGATAGTGAAACATTAGCCTCTTTTAAATCTCACGCCTGGTGAGCATTCCTCAAATGTAACGCAGAGTTAATAATTAAAGGGCCCTCTTCACTATACGATTAATCGTCAGGGCCATCTGATAGCCCAAAAAAGAAAGCCTTCCACCAAGAGGTTGCTTTAATATATTTGAACTGAACATGCGGCTTCAGATAAACTCATTATCGACGGCTGTAAAACACAGAACTGACAACGCTCAGTGGGCCTTCACTGAAACTCTTCTTAGGATTATTAGAAGCTTAAACTAATCGATAGATATGAAAAAGATCCAGGGTTAGGAGGCTGAAAGGCTTCATCTCATACAAATGAGAGTTAGGGGTGGGAATAAATAAGTTTGACCTCTTCCCGCTCCCTTTGGAGCAAACAAACATATGTACAGTATGGTTTGTACAAATGGTGTCAATATGTTTGTTAAATGGAATTAGTTTGATGTTTGATTCCTCTTCATTTACATACAATCCAGAAATACTTTATTCATCCCCAAAGGGCACCTAATTGTTGCAGTAGTATATAGTTACAATAGTGCATGCAGCATGCAGCAAGACCATGCTTCAAATATTTCCCCTTTACTTCTCTGCAATCATTATTTTTATTTTGGTGCATCAGGCAGCGTAAACTTCTGAAGAGACTCTGATTCCATTCTGTGATTATCCAGCAACACCCCACTATGCAATATCAGCTGATACAACTGTGTACAGGCACGTAACATAATTAAAGCGTACAGCAAATCCAGGCCTTACTGTGCAAAACTACTGAAATATTTAAGCCAATAAAAGTCAAATATCATTTGAGAAGGTCTGGTGGGAGAAACAGACTGAGACAGAGCAATGTTATTGACTGTACTGTACTGATCCAATAACAGAGCACCTGTAAGGATCCCCATCAGGCTTGTTGTGAAAATATAGAAGAAATATCACATGTACATATTCATTACGGATGTAACAAAATAAATGGAAATGTGTAAAATGATTGTTGCAGTAACACAACTATAAAATGACATATACACATTGAAGGACATTTTATTGTTTTTGAAGCAGGGCTGTGTGAAGTAGTTATACTGTAAAAAGGTAAACCTGAAATCGCTCATCTCAATGGGATTTTTAACTTTGCTGAACACAACATGATTTAATTACACGGTTAGCTACTGTCAACAAAAAACATACTTACGGTACTTTACTTTATTTGATAACTTTTGGTCTCTCTCTAAATTTTATGTTGGAAAAAGCGCAAAAATTATAATTGAACCCCTATTGAAGCCAAACCAACTTCAATGTACATGCTCGGTTAAACGGGGTCTCTGGGGTCTCCGGGATCTCAGGAGTCACTCTGCAGTTTCTGTCTCATTTTTTGTTTCCCGCCTTGCAAGCATACTGTATAAAGTTGAGTGAAAGCTGGCTTTAAAAAGCTGAGTCTTGTTTCTACAGTCTTCAATAAGTATGTTTAAAAAACAAAAAATCAACTGAACACACTTCTTGTTATCCTAAATGGTAATTAAAAAGTGCAGGGGCACCATGAAGGCAGCATTGTGGCTTGGCGTTCGCACCGTTGCCTCACAGATTCCTGGGGAGTGTTTCCTGTATAACGATGAAAGATAGAATTCAACTATCATAATACATTGTTAAGATAATTAACATCTGAACTACAACTGTTTCCTTACTATGTAAGTTCAAACTATTTTGGTTTAAACCACTGTAGTCGGAATGAGAATGTTTCCAGATGTGTTTGATCTGTCTTTTACAGCAGAAAATTAACCCTTAAAACGTTGTAATGTTATGCGTAAATATGGCAATTGTGGCAGATCTCTTAAAGTTATTCATAATGCAACCACAACAATATTACCAATAAAACCACATCTAAATAAAATATAATGAAACAAATATATCACAAAAAAGGCTTTAAAAAAAGTCATTTGCATAGTAGTCATCTACATACAAAAATAAGTACTTAAAGAGATAAAATGCAAGAACTATTTGCAATGGTAACGCTACTTAAATAATCTTAATAAAAGTGCTTGTTTTACCACTGTGAACATTTATCATTACTGATCGAATCGCTCTACATCACACCTGTCAAGTTTTGGATTTTAAAATACAGAAAATTTTCCGCCAACCGAGGTCCAGTATCTTACATTATAAGACAGATTTACGAGAAATGTAAAATAACTACCTGTCAATCACTTACAAACTACAATTGTGTGCTCAGAATCTGATAAGTCTACCTTTGCTGACACTGAAATGCTGTTGACATTCCTATATATGTCATTCCTATAATAGAGCCTAAATAAAAACACAAAAAGTGAATTAAAGCACATTTATTTATTTTAAATAATTTAAGTTTACATACACATTGATTGTCTTCAAGTGAAACATTTACATTTACATTTTACATTGTCATTTTCACTCATGTGGCTCTCTGGTATTCACTGATTGACATCGGCCCTTCCCCCGTGAGAGACACTAAAAACGCAGTTACACATCTTTCAGAATTGTTAACTGAGCCCGATCCTGCTCCTCTTTAGGAAAGTAAATTCGGTTTCCCATTTTTAGAGATATTTACACAAAGTCTTTGCTTTTTTGGGCCAGAAATGCCTTCTCTCTCGTTACATCCATCCACCTGATTTGTTGTTCCGAGTTTGCTCCCGTTGTTGCCACTAACCTCGCGAGAACTGCCACCTGCTGTACCCTGGGTGGCAGTTCTCTTCAGTTTGCAGCTTAAAAATTATTATATTATAAAACGGGAAATTTACAGGGAAAATACTAATACAGGAGGACGGTGGGAAAGAGGGGTAAAATACGATAGTTTCCCGGCCAAAACGGGAGACTTGACAGGTATGCTCTACATGTCGGCATAATTACGGAAGAGTATTAGGGCCATGCAGGAGAAAAACTATTTGAGAGGGGAAGATTTTTTTTTATTGTGCACTTCGAGAAAAAAGTGGAAATGTCGAGAAAAAAGTGGAAATGTCGAGAAAAAAGTCTAAATGTCCAGATTAATGTTGAAATACAATTTCAAGAGTAAAGTCAAAATTTCCCCTTTTTTCTCAACATTTCAACTTTATTCACGAAATTTTGACTTTTTTCTCAACATTTCCACTTTTTTCTCGACATTTCCACTTTTTTCTCGAAGTGCATGCAATGAAAAAAAATCTTCCTCCCTAAAATATAATTTTTATTTTTCTCCTGCCTGGCCCTAATACTCTTCCGTATAATAGTGGTAGATAGATAGCATGGATGTATTATAATAACTGGATAGCAGACAGGAAAATGGCCGCCGTTCATTTCAATGTAAGTTGCTCGCCTGGCGCATACGCCGAAATATTTCCTGACTTCCGGGTTTACTTCCGCGTTGTGGGGCCCATACAGCATGCGCAGTTGAGTCACCTCCCATGATGCTCTGGGGCCTCCCATCATGCCCCGGGGCAATGACGCGAGTATTAATATAATATGTATTAATATAATATATGAATTTGTAGTGGGTTACATAATTCACTTAGGAACCCTCTGCGGGTTAATGTGGTTCCGCCCGGATAGGGCGCAGTGACGGACGTTACGCTTCCCGTTCAGTGTTGTTGTGGTTTGAATGGCTGATGTTAATAAACGGCTCGCGCCGGTGTGGGTACCAGATTGTATCGGGCTGCAATATTTTCCCCGGAAGTGTGCATTTTTTCCCCGCGATGGTATTTTAGTCAGAAGCAGCAGATCATAGTGGAGGTAAAAGGGAGAAGAAACATATACAAGGAATTATCAGAATTATCAGTGATCTTACTGACATAGGCTAAAAAAAATATTAGAGTTAAAATATTTATTAGGGACTATTTTCATTAGACAATTGGAGATTCATCAGTGAGCTGAGAACAATAATAGCCTACTATGTACAGTATAGGGTAAACAATCGTTTGCTTGCTGCATAGCAGTAAGCAGTTAAATATTTTGATCTTAATAGACATTTTAAATTATCGATTTGCTTTATTACATTTATTAATCATCAGTTTTAGAGGTTTCTCTTTTATTATTGCGGTCTATGGGAAAAAAGCTTTTTGGGCGCCATTGGATTTTTTGTTGCAGTACCGCGGCTGGCCACTGGGAAAAATCGGCGTGCCTGCTGAGTGCGAGACCGGGGGCCTGATAGATAGTCACTGATGAATTATTATGATTACACGTTTGAATCCCGTGACCTGGGGCGCCGAAAATGGGGGGGTTCGGGAGACGGATTCTAGGGGCCCATGATTGAAGGTGACCCAGAGAGGCCCTTAATGATTATGAAATTATAACACAGAAAAGGATAATGACACTACGTTATTAACTAACATATAATGTCCTGTTAATAACAACTTCTGTCCCCCCTCTCTATTTTTGTGAAATGGTTCAGTCCAACCAGATCAGCTGCAGGTAGTGGACCGGCGGTCTGTCAGCGTCACAGCGGACGAGGACACGGCAGTAGGCCTCAAAAATCAGGTAGTCAGAAAAATAATTAAGAGAGGAGAAGGAGTTGAGGGGTTGACAGTTTGTCACTCTGTATCCCTCCCCAAAAAGGTTGGTTTGTTAGTTGTGGTGGAAAGTTATGGAATATTAACTTTGTCCCTGTCTGTGGTTAGCTAGAACTCTTGTCTCATTTCTCGTTTACACTTATTCCTACTCCCTTTTGCACATGTAAATTAAGATATTAAGTGTTAAAGTATCAAATTCTTTTTTTTTTCTTATCATCTCTTGAATTGTTGTTTTTTTACAAAATAAATCAAATCAAATCTCATGGATTTTTAATTTTACTGTTATATTAGTTAAATAATCAATCCAGTCAAACATTCATATAGCTGTTATTATTCAATAATAGTTGACCTCCCCTCTGTCAAAATTATTTTTGTGAACAGAGTCAAGTGCACCAGCAGCAGTCAGCAGCAGCACCAGCAGCAGCAGCACCAGCAGCAGCAGCAGCAGCAGCAGCAGCAGCAGCAGCAGCGTCAGCGTCAGCAGCACCAGCAGCAGCAGCAGCAGCAGCAGCAGCAGCAGCAGCAGCAGCAGCAGCACCACCACCAGCAGCAGCAGCAGTAGTAGAAGCAGCAGCAGCACCACCACCAGCAGCAGCAGCAGCAGCAGCAGCAGCAGCAGCAGCAGTCAGCAGCAGCAGCAGCAGCAGCAGCAGCACCAGCAGCAGCAGCAGCAGCAGTCAGCCCCCACCTCCCCCTGAACCAGCCCCCAGTGCCCCCACATGAGGAAGGAGGTGAGCAGCTGTGTGTGGGGAAATAATAATAATATTAAATTTTACTACAGTCTCAAAACAATACAAAGGTGAATCTGTTATGGGAAAAATTAATAAAAATGAATGGAATAAAAGTAATTTTGAACCATTTTAATGGTTTAAAAAGCATAAACCCTCTTAAAAAATAAATATAAAACGTGCAGTAAGAACAGGGGAAAAAATATGTGGTGTGTGCAGCAGACTGGGTGACTGCTCTCAGTCCAATAAGAGAAGATTACTGTACATGTTGGTGACTATGCTATTACAAATAGTTATATTATAGGAAATACTATATAATCAATGCGTTTCCATCACTTGACAGATTATTGCACTCCCAGCTATTACCGCATTGGAGGCGCATATATATGTGAAATAGCATCAAAAAATGGAGCCGCTATGTTGGAGGGCCCTGTAAATATTCTTTTCATGGGGCCCCAAATCCCTAGCGTCGTCCCTGACCGTGATGATACCTTTTTTTCCTCTTATAGAAGATATTAATGCTTAAATAGCAGAATGACTAACCACATGGCACACTCACAAACTGGTAAACATTTCCATTCAACATCCTTTGCTACATCACACATCGGTTAAGACGTTCACAACAACAGCTGATGTCATTCCGGTTTAACTGGATGACGGTGAGCATTGAACACGGTGAAGAGTTTTCTTTTTATTCCTTGTTTTTATTTCGTAAGATGATTTATATGTTTCCTGGAACTGCGGTTATCAGACATTATGAGCAACAACGATATTAAACATTGTCAACCTACTCTTTATTTTTTTTTCAAACTCATCATTATTTATACCTATATACTGTATATATATATATATATATATATATATATATATATATATATATATATATATATATATATATATATATATATACACACATATATATACATACAGTATGTCAGTCCATGTGTATAATTGACATATACTGTTACATATGATGTATGATATAAAGCAGTGATTCTTAACCATAGGGCCGCGGCCCGACGTTGGGCCGCGAGCGCCCTCTAGAGGGCCGCAAAAAAAAATCAGTTTTGTAAGTGTGGGCCGCGAGGGCCGCGGGACTGCATAGCAACTCCCGACCAAATGAGGAGAAGACACTGAGCTAGCTGTACGTGTAATAGTAAGAGAAATGGTGTGTATTTACAGAAAAAATCATTTATTTTGCACAGAGTACGTTAAGATCCACCAGGATCAGGGATTCTACGGCGCAGGCTCTGCGTCGATTTACGCGGAACCATAATTCAGGCTTGAAGCCACCATGAGAAGGGGGAAGGGGGGCGTGATTTGCCAGTGATTGCCCGGCGGCGGCTCCGCAGAGGCAGGCCGGAGAGCGGGAGGAGCCGCCCGACTGAGCGGGAGCCGACGCGTCCCCGCGGCCGCGGAACCCGCTGCCGCTCGGGCGGCGGCGGGCTCCGTCGTTACTGCTGAAGGATGGTAGATGCGTGGGCTGAAGTGTCTGCTGGACTGGACTGTTGTTGCAAAAGCATCGGAAAGTGACTGGGCTGCAGCGCGGAGACCTGCGGGCTCGTGCCCAGCTGATCAGGCTCGGATGAAGCCCGACACGCTGAGTCCTCCTGACAACTGATTCATTTAATATCTTAAATAAATAAAATCTTAAAACACCCATGTTTGAGTCCAGATACAGCTGTGAGGCAGCTTTCTCCACAATGAACATAATTAAAACTAAATATGAGCACCTTCTCATGTGCATGAGAACCTGACAGCATCCAGCCCATGCAGATTTAAAGTCCTGGCAGGAGAAATTAGAGCTCAGTTCTCTCACTGAACGACAGAAAGTGGGGGCATACGATTAAGGGGAAGAAAGACAAACTGCAAAACTGTTCAATTGTTAAGATGTGTTTATATTAATTTATTATAAAAATGTGTTGAGACAATTAACAAAGAAAAGGGGAAATTCAAACTGCTGGTAGAGAAATAAAATAAGATAGCATTTGAAAAATAAGATAAAATAAATTTTATTTTTAAGAGAAAAAAATATGTGTAATTCAAGTTACACATGTTAAGTGTTAAATATTTTTGAAATGTACTTTTTTTTAATATAACAGTCAGATGCAGATGTGGATACAACTATGAGGCTACTTGAATATATACACACATAATATATATATATATATATATATATATATATATATATATATATATATATATATATATATACACATATATATATATATATATATATATTATGATGTTCTGGACCTTCGCTTGAGTAAATCTTCTCTAAATGGACCTCTTAAAGTTTTAGTTGAATACCCCTGCTATACAGTGTTAATATTTAATGGGCCCCGGGCCACTCTGTACTGGAAAAATTGGGCCCCAAGGTCAGAAAGGTTAAGAACCCCTGATATAAAGAACACGTGTATGAGTCAGCCTCAAAGCTCAAACTTCTGGTGCTGCAAGTTGCCTCGAAATGTTGAGTTTTCTCATCTTTTTCAGTTCAACATCATATAGTTAGCATGGTACCTGCTGCAGAAAGTGGTCACATAGCTCCCAATTTGGAGGATCGGGGAAGAGTTCTGATGGAGGAGTAAGTCCAGCAGTTACTAACGATGGGGGCATAGAGAAGCCAATTTTTACCATCTAAAACTACTTAAACTTCATAAATGTAATAGCAGTTTCAGTGAATGTTGTGTTTTGGATTTTTATATTTCATTACTGTTGTATCTGACAGTTTCACAGACTGGGCTCACGTAGTCAGTTTTGCAACATGGAACAGCAACACACTCTGCAGTCTGTGTAACACGGTTCTGCGGTAAAGAAAGTACGGTAGTAAGCCAGGCATAATAAATGGCATTTTCAACCCCTGCTTTCTGAGGGAGGGTGTCCAGAAAAAATATCAGGGGAGGAAAACAAACAAACCATTTTTGTTGCAGCCAATCGCAACCAGAGATTAAGCAAAAATAATCTATGCTTCAAATTTGAAGTGTCAGACATTTATATTTATATTTGGGAAATTCGTTTTGTCAGTGAATTTATGAAACAGATCGCATAAATGCAGAATGTGGATCAACCGTGAAGTAAATTAAGAGCTTCAGCACCCTCGAGTTTGAGTTTAGTTGATTTCAGCCTTGCTGTGTTCCTGCTGCACACTTGAACACAGTTAGTCATCACCTCCTTCTGTATAAACACTCCAGGTCTCATTTCTTACTTTCTAGATTGTCATTGTTATTCTGTTTCCCGCTCAGTTTCTTGCTGGCTGATGTGTTTTCTTTTTTCCCCTCTACGATTTTCTCGCCCAGCGGCCCCTTTGTTTTTGATTGGTCAGTTGATAAAGTTTATTTTATTCTGTGGCTGGGTCCTCAGCATACCACAGCTCACACTATTGGTGTCTGAAAACATAGTGTGTCATTTGAACCCCAAAGCTGCGCTCTTATCCCTAAAAAATGAGGTTGATTCCTTTAAATTGAATTTGAATGCAATCAAATTGTGCAGCAAATTCCTGATATGAAGGTGAAACGAAGAGAGAAGCATTTCTTTTAGAACAAGTGATGATGATTGAAGGACTGGGGCAGGAACAGGATAAGAGATGAAAGGAATGCGGGATGATAGGACGAGACAGGCGAAGAACAGGACCCCACGCAATGGGGGGCCTGAGAGGCCGTCTGCAGCGCTGCCTGATTGACAGAGTTTGGAGGAACAGAGGGCACAGTGAGCCGACAAGTACACCTGTTCAGATGCCTAAAATGACATGTGGACATACATAAGAAGACATAAACACACAGGCATTTGTTTTGAGAGAAAGCTGAGTGTTCTGCGGACGTTCTGTCAGGAGCGTATCAGAAGCAAAGGACGCTCCGGTTGTATTGACCTGCAGCAGGAAAGGGAATCTAAAGCTAACACAGTACATAAAAGGATAAATAACCTTCTATGGAGAAGATTAAAGCAGATGATGGGTTATTATTAGCCCGCTGGCCCACAGTGAGGAGTCACTTGTACATCTTTGCCACGAGTGACTGAGTGTGCACGTCACTGGGTTGACTAGGGGAAAGATTGAGCAACCTGTCAGCCATTATTCACATAAACTGTGAATTTCTGTCTTCTCTTTTATGCGCATTTCTTTTGAGACAGGCAACGATAACTGGAGTCAAGCCAAAATTTTAAAAATAATTTGTGTTTTCTGACAGAATGAGACTTCTTCTTAACTTTACTATCTGTATTCCCAGGGAAATACGTTTAAGTCTTATAAATGTTAACACAAGGATACTTTTCTGAAAAAACAAGAGATCTGTATGCGTAGCCTCTCAACTATGAAATATCAGCTTACTCTAACTACAAACCTATTACATATCTACATATCCTGTACTAATCTTTCATAACATTAAACCCACGTGTCTATCATTATGCAGACGGGTGTCTTGAGCTGTTCTGGACGTCTGACGGCTGATCCTGTAGGACGGATGTATCTGGCTTTATTATTGATCAGACTGGAACGTGGGAAGTTCAGAGGCCAGGCCTTCAGCCTGAGCTGGGCCCCCATTTATTAATTAGAACTCCTTTATTTATTGATTTAATTAATTATTAATGTTAATTTTGTAAAATATTTTCAAGTAACTAACGACCTGTGGCTCAACTACTAATTTAGAAGGTTCCTTGTTTGGGTCTCAGATGAGGCCTGTCTATGTATCCGTGTGGAGTTTGCATGTTTTC
Source organism: Cololabis saira (assembly GCF_033807715.1). NCBI lineage: Eukaryota > Metazoa > Chordata > Actinopteri > Beloniformes > Belonidae > Cololabis > Cololabis saira. The sequence continues at coordinate 22,694,224 of NC_084587.1, forward strand.
TCTGGGTACTTGGATGAAGCAAGTATATAAAAAAAGGATATATAGGATATGTTGTCATTGTATTATTAAAACATCACCCTTCCATTAAGACAAACAATTTTCTTACCCTCTGACTGATCTTCGTGCTCTTTTCATAATTTTTTGCACATATATAACATAAAAGATAATGCTATCTATTTAAGTTTTTGCACTGTTTGAATTAGTCCTCCTCATAATTCAATAAAATATGCTTCCTTGTTCTCACATTTCAGCCTTGGACAGGGATGATCCGTTGCTATAGTCACTGTTCGAACAATGCCAAGAAAGGACAATATTGTGTCGTGTTTAGTAAAGTGAAATGTGTAAAAGTCCTAACATGTTGCAGTCAGTTTAATTTGGGAAACTTCATGTCAGAATGATTTGAGGAGAGATTTTTAGAAGAGAGTACAAACCAGAAGCTGTCAGCTTTGTTGCCGACATGCTTGAAAGAGCACAGACTCACACAGCACAACAAGTCAACAGGTTGCACCTTTTACTCTAACAAGATGAGAGGTGGTACAAATGTAAAGAGCAGGACGTGGCATCTTATAGTCAGTGTCACACCCAAAGTGACCCCCCCTTTGTTTCACAACCATCAGGGGAGAGTCTTAATGCAATCATCTCCCAGCGCAGACCTCATTATGAGCACAACCTCTTTAGTTTGCTTCAGGTCAGCTCGGTGCTCAGACTCGTGCACACTGGCACCCATTAAGTCTCCCGAGGGTCCGCGGCGACTCCATTGTCTCTGATGGAAGAGCCGACAAAATGCGTTATGAGCGCGGGAGTTCAGAAAACTCGAGACGGAAATGCGAGAAAGTGGCGAGAGTGAGAAGAGGTAGAGAGAGAGAGTGGAGACAGAAAGACAACAACTGACATCTCGGGGAATTTCACAGGGATGGCTAATCCAATGTGATCAGCGGAAGATTTTAATATTTAAATAGCCAGCAACGCACCAGAAGTTTCTAATTAAATTATAACTCATGCTTGAAAAGCAAAAGTGCATGTGTTGTGGGAGTTTAAATAATTCAGCCCGCCCTATATCTTGTGTTTCTGTTAACCCGGAGACAAATGGCACTTGCTAGGGCTTTTAGACGGGGGGCTGGCACTGTCAGAAACATGAACAACATCAGCGGGTAAAGGGCCTCACCCATCAGGGCCCAAATCCAAACTGACTGGCCTCACTACAGAACAATGTCTCTAACCTATGAATTAATTTGGTTAATTAATTCTTCATTAATTACCTTAAAGGCCTCACAACATTGGCACAATGTAAAAAGATGACGGGAAAAAAGCTTCTTCCTAATGAACAGGAGATGTTAATGAGGCGCCAGACAACTGTGTTCTGGCCCCTCTCACTGTATCACACTACCTGCTTGCTCTTTTTAGAAGTTTCTATCAAAAAAAGTATCAGAAAAGAGTTTATTAATTAATATGCTGTTGAAGGATATATGAGAGGCTCACAATATCCATGAGAAGTGTAAAATATTTAGGCTGGTAACATTCATATTAATGGCAAAATTACGCATACATCTCAGAAATTAAATTAGAATTCGACCCAACATTGATGGCAGATTCATGTCAAGCATATAAATGTACTCATGGCTCGAGGTTAGAATATCTCTTTTCATTCATTATACCTTTTTCACCACCAGGTATCTTCGCTTTTGGCTACTCTGGCCTTGCGGCATAATTCCAAAAGAGAATTACATTTTTGATGGGAACTAATTAGACAGGCTTTTACCTGAAATTCTTCCACGCTGTTGCGTGTTCCTGAGTTGGGATGATGGTCGTATAACTTATTGAGGGGCACCAACTGTTCCAACTTCTGCTTAGGAACGGAGGGAACGCAGAGGTCTGTTTTAAACAAGGCTGCACTTAACAGAACAGAACATACGAGACAAAACAAAACTCTGGTGACACAAATTCAACAAATTCAGTGTGCAACGGCCTCTCATTTTTCTGCTAAAAACTAAACCCTGGAGTCATAATCTTCTCTTTTATCGTGTTATGTAAAGTTATGTGTAACTGATGGAGTATTATAATACAAGTAGTGGATTATTTTGTTCATTGTTTTGACAGTTTCTGCTGTGATTCGATCATATGATGCCAAGTACCTCTTGGACATTTTGCTGAGGACCCCCTATTTTGTGCTTTTTGTGCTCCTTTGTTTCCCTTTGTTCACATGTCAGACCCACCTGGCAGACGGTGGTGAAACAGTAAACAGGCTGCGGGTGAGGTAGGCTGTGTCTCGATCCTGACGTGACACAGCCTGGCTACTTCCTTCTTGTTTCTCGCAGGCAGTTGTCGAAAAAAGCCACGGAAGATTTCAGGTATAGGAGGCAGGAGCACGCAGGCAACGCGTGTCAACTCCGACGCAGCGCAGCCGAAAGCAGACCAAACAAACGCTGCAAACTGGCAGCACAGATTTGTGTCTTTGACACCAAGAATGGCAAAGACGGGGCTGAAGAAAAAGGCTTGGCTGTACAAAGGGAGGGTGAGCAAAAACTTGGGGATGTTTATTTTACAACTTGGCGAGCACTCTGAGTTCACGGAACAAAGACGGGTCGTTCTTTTATTTCGTGCTCGGAGTTCACTCAGGCTTTGGCCTCGGTCTCTTCAAATCCCAAGTCAAGACAGATGTGAGCCAGTCGTGACATATAAGTCAGATAGCGCTGAGAACGTAGTCCACCCCAGGGGTCGCTCTCTGTCTCTGACAAGCACATATAGTGTATATATACGAGAGCCTGACTTTGTGAGCAGCTCTTTATGGTTGCTTCCAAGTTTCTAATTGTTCTGATCATAAAGAAATACCTTTCAAGACGCTTCTGTTTCAGACTCAAGGCCTGATTAAAGAATGCATGATACTTCAGTGACAAGACTGTATTATTTATTCATTGCAAACAGTGGAATTTGGGTGTGTTACTTTGAAAAATGTTCAAAACTGGCGGCCTGTAATAAAAGCACTGAGAAAAATTCCAACTCATTAAGATTTAATCACAAAATTCTCTTTCGTATGAAATACCCAATATAGGCTGTCAGAATCAATCAGGTGTCCAGAAAAAGGGAGACGACATACCAGAAGGATGGGGAATATGTCAGCCGTGGCACTTGCTTTTTCTTCTGGCTGTCATATTGCCAGTGTTGCCTTTAAGCCGACGCTGTTAGGAAGTGTGGCTTCGCAGTGCTGCTTTTAAACGATCAGGGAGATGGAGATGGGGAAAAAAAGAAAAAGAAAGGCTTCTGTTACAGAACCTTTGCCTGACAGGAGTCAGCAACCGAGCTTGTGTCATCTTTTGGTGTGGGAGATGTGTTCAAAGCCAAGGCTGCTGGGTAATGAGGTTCTTTGGGGCTATAAGGGATCTGGAGGAACTCTTCACTCATAATTTTATAATTGGCCTGCTGTCCCATAGAGGCATGCCAGTACTCTTGTCTCCACCTTCAACTCAACTTTTTGGAAGTGGTAAAAGGCGGTGTGCAGTTAAGAAGAAAAAAAAAAACATGCATAGTTACGATGAAAGTACCACGTTTAAAGTAAAAGACACGGCTGCTAATTATGGCGGTAAAGTTAATGCTTATAACATCACCAAAATCAACCAAGGTTCAATTCACTTCAGTTCAATACTTAATGCCGGAAGGGAAATGACAAATAATCTTGGTAGGTAACTTGAGCGAAGCAACAAATTTGGTTGAAAAACTAAGCTTAGTCTATGTTCCAGATTACACACTTGAGCCATTTGTGTGACTGTGCTTTTTATTTGTTTAGTTTTTTTGTTTGCTCATGTTTTTATGATTATAAAGGGGACCAGGCACAAAAGTATTACAGTCACAGCATGTTCAGTATCAGGTGTCTTTACTTTTAAGCCGTCTTGATAAAACTGTGGAATGTTGCTTTGAAAATATTGTGAGAGGCAGCATAAGACACAAAGGATTTAATGTTATCCGTGCAGAAAAAAGAGACGCTGTAAAATATTTGCCTGTTGATTGAACAAAGGTATGCACGTCTATGGAAAATGAAATGGGCAATAAATGACTGAATAATAATAATAATAATAATAATAATAATAATAATAATAATAATAATAATAATAATAATAATAATAATAATAATAATAATAATAATAATAACGAACATATATACTATAATTAAAAATATATACTATCATACATGATGACAAAAGCTATTTAACCTTTCAATTAATATCTTTATTGCAAGTTTCTTTTTTTGTTCAGACACTGAAAATTTAAATCAAAATAGTGGACAGCTTTGAAGCAGCACAAAGGAACTTTTGTCATTTTTACTGTAGCTTTTGTCTGGTCTGCTCGATCACTCCCTTCCATATCTCTTTTGTCTTTACGTTCTTGAGTCTCTTACTGTAATAACTTATACCATGATGTCCACTGTAGATGTTTCTTTGGCTAGTTTTTGACGACAGCGGGGACAGAAGACTCCAACACCCTTCGTGAGAGTAATCAAATATTCCTTCAAATGAAATTTCAAATGATACTTTAACATGAAATAAAATTGTTTGTGTTACTTTAAGTTTTCTAGAAATTACATTTTTAAACTTTAGGACTGCATGGATTCAGTCTATAATCATTGGGCCAGATCTGGCCCTTGTAACATTAAACTCTGCCATAACCAAATCAGAAGTGACAAGTAGTCCAGATTAGTCCCAAATGTATCTTCTATCTGGGGAGCTGCCTTAAAGTGGCCTCTTCTCCTCCTTCTCCTCCTCTTCCTCTTCCTCATCCTCATCCTCATCCTCCTCCTCTTCCTCCTCCTCTTCCTCTTCCTCCTCCTCCTCCTCCTCCTCCTCCTCCTCCTCCTCCTCCTCCTCGCCTTTCTGTCATCCTGACAGAGATGTCAACTGGCTCTGGAGGGAACCGTAAGTACTCTGGCTGTGACGCTATCAAAATGGAAAAGTGAGATCCAAACAGGGGACTCTAAAGGAACAGAAAAAGTAACAGTTGGTAACAGTTTTATATCTTCCTATTCTGCTGCAGTAACTCTGAACTTCTCCTTAAACAATCAGGATATAGTCGGAGTATAGTTGTGGGTCGTGCGTAATGCATCCCCCCCAAAACCTGTCAATTCTTAAGTCACTTCATTCAGTGTAAAAACTCAAAACTAAAGCCACAGATTCCTGCTAAACTTTCTTTCGTTTTTTTTTTTTTAATTCTTGTACAAATTGTTTATGTTTATGTAATAATTGCTCGAGGGTCATGTTTTGGGTCTCTGGAAAGCGCCTGGAGACAACTTCTGTTGTAATACACGCTATAAATAAAATGTAATTGAATTGAAATCTGAATAAACATGAACATTTAAGAAGAAGACAACACACTCGTGTTACAGTACAGGTGAAGGGGTCCGCCCCCTATGAGCTCTGTTTGAAAGAATAAATCCTCATAGGGATCAAACAAGGCATCACGTTGTTCTTATTATTTAAGCCTGGAAAACATTGGAGCATGGCTGTTACACAGCCTAGCCTGACCTGCTTAACCTCAGCAAGAAGTTGGGCAGCAGGATCACAGAGTGCACAGCAGCTGTACGTTAGCAGACCCTGGAGCTGTGTGATGGAGCTATTACAGCTGTATGGACTGTTGATCTCTAATGGCTGTGTGCTGGCCAGTAATGGTGCTTGGAGAGAGTGGAAAGGAGAAAATAAGAAGCAGTAATCTCAGAAAATGCTGACCTCTGAGCCACCGAAAGTAGGTTAAAAGACTCCTTGTTACTACTCCAAGTTCTTCTTTTTTATTTTTTAAATGTAACCTTTGGCCTCTTTTGTCTGTAGACTCCAGAGAGCACGCAGTCCCTTCAGTATTTTCAGTGATCTCAGTTAAAAAAAAAAAGGTTTTTCAAACGCGTTCTGTGTTTTTCTCCATGCCAACAGCATCATTTTTTTTTGTTTGTTTGTTATCTTTACATGTATACATGGATGTATCTCTGCGTGACGCACATCTTATAGAAAGCAGCGACATTCTTGAGGACTATCTACAAAGATGCGTTTAATGCAAATTCCAGACACTGTTATGACAACTCGAACCAAATCCTTTGATGTGAGATGGATTCGGCTGGAGCAATACTACAAAGGACAGACGTTCTCTCTGAAAGCAAAAGTCTTACATTTGTGTACTTTTTCACAAACAGCTGTGGAGCAGAGTATTTATAAAAGTAGCAGAAACACACTGTAAACGTATCGCTGTTCCACCCATGCACGCATTTGAGTTGCAGTTCAGCTGCTTGCATTTACGGTCTTGTTCTTTCTTTCATTACCTGAAACTCCCGTCTGTTCTCGGTGAGGGTAGGAATATAGACTAACCGGTAAACAGAGACTCTCGCCTTTTGGCTCGGCTCTCTCTTCGCTTATGCAGATGCCGCACCGATCTGCCTGTCAATCTCCAGCACCATTCTTCCCTCACACGTGAACAAGACATCCAGATATTAAACAGTACCTCAATCCCAAACTGGAGAGGACAGTCCTCTCTATTCCAGCTGAGAACAAGGCTCTTAAATTTGGAGGTGCTTCCCATTCCAGCAAGTCCTAAATTCAAACTGTTAAAAAAATATTCACGTATCACCCAGAAAAATGTACTTAACGTATTAGAGGCAAAACAAGCAGATGCAGATGTAACCTGCATTAGCTCATGACATAATTATACCAAACACGGCCGTGAAAGCAGGTGGTTACTATTCTGAAGAGCATTTAACTAAATTATATCTTCATAAATTGCTTTAGGAAGGATGTCATAAATGTTTAAAATATTTACAAAAATAGCCATGTGAGTTGACTGTTTAATTGGCCGGTGGTTTAGGCCAAGATATCATATAAAAGTATGTCTTCCAATAAAATCAAATGAATAATCAAATTTTCCACGTTTTGTGCTAAATCTAAATTTTACATAGTAAATTAACAAATAAATGAGCTTAGGAGGGGCTGCATCTTACTATCAGTGGACAGCAGTTATAGTGCTCAGGGCCAGGGGCTCTGATGTGGAGCTAGGCCAAAGAGCACAAAATGAGGCTCAGAGAGGAGCAAATCTACACCATCTAAAACAACTTAAACCTTACAAATGTTTTCGCAATACAAGGAATAAAACTAATAATAAGTTATACCACTTTTGCAGACTGTCATTTTTTTGGCATTGGTTTTTCAGCTCTGCATCACTGGACGATCAAGGGGTCAACATGATATCCTGCTGCTAATCAGCTGAGTTTTATTTCCTTTTTTTTGGTGGACTTGTCAGTTGCAGCTGATTAGGAGCAAGATAGCGCAGTGAGCCCCCGTATACGCAATGATGTAGAGCAACACACAAAAAAATCATGTCTAAAAGAGCTTACAAAGTATTTGCTCAAACTGCTTCGGAAGGTTGAATGTTTGAGATGTTTATAATGCTCCTTCCTAGCAGCTTTCAGCCCAGCTTCCCATCAAAGTTCCTCCCTGATTTTCTGAACTGACAGCGTTGATGTAAGACACCAACTGCTCATCCGTCTTTCACACAACTCCACTTTAAAAACAATGAAATATCCTTTTTAGTAGAATAAATGTACTTGGATTCATTCAACCACTGAGAAAATGGGAAAACACAGATTTGAGAAATAAAGTTTAGGCCAGCCAGCCACACTTCAGTATTGTTCTATAATACTGGGAAACACAATTATTAAAGAATTGAAAAGTGTTTTTTGTAGTATTTCACTGAACAAAATCTTAAATTTAGAGATAGATATCCAAATAAAGTAAAGATAATATGAATCAAAGTGTCAGACCACTTTAAAATCGAGCTAAATGAAATGCCAACAAAGGGGAAAGCTAGTTTAGAAAGTGTACACACACACACACACACATATATATATATATATATATATATATATATATATTTATATATATATATATATATATATATATATATATATATATATATATATATATATATTTATATATATATATACATACACACATAGCATAGAGAGTCAGTGGGCTTGTTGACAAAAGAGGACAAGTGCTGTACGATATACCAACTCAAAACTTGTTTGTACCTTGTCACCAACATGTCATGCCCATCTCCACCTCCCTATCTCCATCACACCCGGCAGCCATTAACACAGTCTGGGTAAAACCAGGGGAATTCACCTGCATTAGTGTGGAGCAGTCTGCTGGTGTGATGTTCACAATTGTCACTGCTGCTGGTTGTTTCGGCCGTCGCAAAAGTGTGACACAGGACCATTTTACGGAGCCGTGGGAGCCCTTGACACCACGCCACCACTGCTACTACTTCTGCCAAAAATATCCGGCAGGGCCATATCCGATTTTGTTTCACGGCGTCTCCCATATCAGCAACGTAATACAGCCGATAAAGTAATGATGATGAAATGAAGAGGAACGTACCACACAATGTACAAAGGCAATCAAGACCACACAGACTTTTAGCATGCGCGCACTCTCACAGATCTCCTGATTAAGACTGACTCAGGGCTCGAAACACCTCATCAACCTCCAGCGACAACTCCCTGGAGAAAACAGGCCTCATTATACCGGAACAAAAACAATGACACCCAGTGTTAGCCGTGACTCTTTTGCTGATGGCCGAGCCGGGAAGAAGGAGGCAGGCCTGGATCTGTGCGAGCAGGCTCGTACCGGGGGCACATGAAACCTGATGTGATAGCGTGCCTCGTGGGCAAGTATTATTCCAACTGTATATCATTAGCAGGGTGCATTTTCTAATTAGCAATAGGGCAGAATAATGAATACAGCTCCATTAATCAAAAGGTAATATATGTAAAAGTTCTGTTTTATGGCCTCAGGGAAGATCGTGAAAGGTATGAGAGAAAACACAAAAATGAGATGGAATGTGAAAACAGCTATGGTTGGCTTGCTGAAATGAAAATTGCTTTTCATATTCATTTACACATATTCTTTTATGCACTTTATGCCGCTTGCTCTTTGGAGCCCAAATACAGCAGATTTAAAGGACGAGGTAAAATGATTGTTGAAAATTTGAGTCAGCAGAAGCCCCCCTATCTTGGTTCAAATTACAGCGCACTTTAATGTTGAATTAAATTATAATTAGAAGCCATTGTACCCTGTATCTGTTTGTAGGTTCTTTGTCTTTGTCTGTTCAGAAGCAAGTTCAGAAGTTTTTCACAAGAATGCCAAGATCCTGATCCCTTTTTTTTTTATATTTGTTATATCATATTATGCCTTTCAGTGCCTGACGACTTTAACTATCACAAAGAGAAGAAACAAGGGTTCGAGTTTTGTTCTGAAATGCTCGATCTCAGAAAGAAAAGACTAAAATCATTATATTCTTAATATTCACTTTCCGTGTTTTCTGGCTTTCTGATTCACAATCATGACAAAACATTTTTCACTTCTGTGCTCTACCTGTTGAGAGAATATCAACCCCCCCACTCCCTCCAAAAATAATAATCATCATTGCGTCAATTTCAAAAGTAATAATCTCTTACGTTCAACATTTTGATCCCTGTTTTTTAGGGTAATGGACCATTTTAGAATCTGACTTTTAATAATATCACCTTTTAGTGATCAGACAAAAGAAAAGATGTAGAGGAAATTTGACTAATTTTGTACAGTTCATCTCATCACCTGAGTTTTATTTCTGTAGTCGAGAGCAAAAAGTGTTTATCTGTTCAGATGCACTATAGCTGAGGAATCAACATCTCCTTTTCTTTTTTTGGAGAATGGGGGAAGAAGTACAAGACATTGTAAGATGGTTAAAAGAAGGAAAAAGATGTCGAGAAAAATATGTAAGAATAGATAAAAGATCTCGGTGCCTCTTCGAGAAATGTTTGAAGAAAGATTTTAGGCAATCTGATATTCCTCGTGCCACCCCACTCTCGGCTACTTTGCGCTGAATCTCCAGCTCGAGCCTTTTCTCATACATTTGCACCTTACAATCCAAAGTGAGCAAAGCCATCTCCCTTTGACAGCTGCCCAGCTTTCAGATGTATCTTTAAGATATAAATAAGCTCCGCTGAGCCGAAGCTGCAAATGCATTTATCCATCGCAACAAAAAAATAAAATAAAAAAATAAACAGATGAATCTCTCCCAGCAAAGAAAATAGAAATTCCAGTAAATTCTTCTAAAATATACATCATGTTTCATAGAAAACAAACCATAGAGACACACTTGAAGTCAAGTCTGAAAGATGATCGTAAAAAGTTGTAAATTTTGATGCTCAAATACTTAAAGAATTTACTTGCAAGAAGTTAACCTACGCTGTATATTGCATGATATGGAACATGATACAGTTAAAAATGTTGGGAGTGACGCGTTAGGAACACAGTTTAAGAATTTTATTTTGTGATTTTGTCTCTTTTTTATCCAACAAAAATGGCCTAGAAGAGCTTCTATGATGCCGAAATGCTGCAGCAGATAAACTGAAACAAAGATTAAAGGGAGAAAAAAGAAGCTTAAGTAATAATGTAATAAAAGTTATACAATTTTGCCCACATTTTTGAGCTTCAAAAGGGAAGACGAGTTGAAATTTTCAGAAGGTATAACAGAGAGCTTGATTCTGACATGTATGCGATTCTCTGTGATTTGACATGTTGTCTCAACCATGATTTGTTGCCACTCCCAGGGGAGAGGAGTTAAAAGACTCGAAGTGACTTGAGGAAGACATACACTTTAATCATGTTAGCGAAGTTTCATGAAAATTTCAGATCAAGATGCCAACATCTGCTTTCCATTATTAATCACTGTTGTCACCACAAAGAGGATCCTGGCAATACGATACACTTGACTTCTGAAGTTACTTACTTTTGACTGTAACACAGGTACTTCTGTCACAAACGCATGCACGCCGCACAAAGTGAACGGGCGTGCACCTTCTTCCTTAGACGCGCACACAAACACACGGAGCTGTGGCTGGCAATCCGAAAGCCAAACACAATAACACACATAACTAGTTATCAGCTGTTTCAAGAAAATTAAAAGAGGCTGCGATGAATAAGTAAATTAGACCGTGAGAGACTGAAGGGTAGAAGGATAAAAGAGAATAAGATAAATGGCTTTTTGCATTCTTTTCTTTACTTAAACATCATGCTCCTCCCTGCACTTAAAAGCCAGCTCTCCGTGTCTATTTTCCTAGTCTTTCTTATCAGTGGCATTTACGTCCTAACGAGGGTAATGATATCAGCAATATCAAAGCAGCACTTTTGTCATGTTGCATTAGAAGCCCTCCCCCTCTACCTGCTTACACACCTCTGATCAGTGATTGTTTGCTGAGATACGGAGTGAAAGACAACTATTTATGTATAAAAGAGAGTGCAGCCTGTCATCTGCTTGGCAGTTAATCATTTTTAAGCAGCCCACCACCTCCTCCTAACATCCTGCACCTCTTTTCATTCTTTCTTCTATCTTTTTTTGATTCAATTTTTTTCAAAATCAAGCGCCGCTCAGGCTGCCTTTCACTCCTCTCTTCATGTGGACTGCATTATCCAATCAGACTGTGAAACAAGCCAGCGAAGTGAGGCCTGACAGCACCAATTAAGGAGGACAGAGCAGCGAGCCCTTTCTACATACATTACTGTAAATAAGGCTTTTGTGTACAAAGAATGAGGGTGAAAAGTCAGGACAAGCTCCAACACTTATGCAAACTAACTTAAGTGTTTGCTGTGATGTAAGAACATGAGAGGTCTACTTTAAAAGATTCTGGAGATAATTCAGATGTAAACAGAGGCATATTCTGACAGTGCAGAGATATAGATAAGAATGGATATGAACAGAAGGAGAAATGTCAAGAAGTATGCAGGAGCAGATGGATTTTAATAGTATTTGGTATTTGTTTTCTGACATTGTGAAGCTGAACTTCAGAGTTTATGTTTATCACTTTGTAATCTTTATGCTGCATTTATTCTTCGCTACAGTGCACAGGCTGCTCTTTTTCTTTATTTTATTTCAAAATGTTGAAAAAAGACAGTGAGAGATTAATCAAATTAGTCATTGCAACAGAAAGTGCATGTTTCAGATCCACCAGATGGCGCTTTAGCCCTACAGATCTGCCTGACTTTCCCATGCAAACACATGCACACACGCTTGCATGAATGAACAGATTAGAGCCCATGTAAACAGGCTGCATCTTTACTAACACTACATTTATGAGACACGCTCTGGTGTGATGCTCCTGAACCTCTGTCTCATCTATTTATAAGGATGTCTGTACTATCCAATGAATATATGTGAAATTATTCAAATCCTGCTAGATATGTTGCATTTATTATAGATTGATTGTGTTTGGTGATTAGCTCCCAGTGCAAGAATGTTTACACAAACATAATAAAACCATCTCTGCATAGTTTGGCCACAGTAAACTTGATCGGTTCTTCTATGTGATTAATGTAAGATTAGCTTATTTCTACAATTATATAGTACAAAGCATAATATATTCTTAAAGTATTTATAGAATTGGAAAGATACTTAAATTGATGTTTTGGTAGTTTTAAGATAAACTACATACAATCCTCATGTATGTGAGAGCACAGATGCATAAACACACACAGGAACCCCGCACTTGACACTTTTCTTAACACTACATTAGACTACAAGTGCGGTTCAGTGCAGCGAGCGCACAAAGCCATGGAGGCAGTTGGGTTCAAGGTAACAATCTAAGATCGATACGCACGCGCCTCCCTTCCTCTCTGAGGTGTGCGGGGCCTGAATGCCCGCCAGTGCTGCTCTTTTAACACAAGCTTCATTACCACACAGAAACACAGGGTCTCTTATCAGAAACAATAATAGAACGGATGAAGTCAGACGGCAAGGAGATGAGGGCCACTGAAAGGCAACGCTGCACACAGAGGATGATGTTTTACCTGCAGGGTTGCAGACAAAAGAAGAAGAAAAAATGACCACACACATACATGATATAACACTCCATTAAAAAAAAAAGACTTAGAAGGAAAAGAACTGTGTCAAAAAAAGCGCTGTTCTTATATAAGCAGCTGTCTGATTACAACTAGTGCTTCAGCCTTGCAACAGACTTAAGGACTGATATTCTGTGGGAAAGACCTGCCTAAGCCCTTCACGCTCCCCTGCTCATCGCTCAGCCACCCAGGGAGCCGTGTCCTTCATGGGACCTCCACCTCACACTGCCCTGATGGCGCCTCTCTACCTTTTTTGCCTCTGCATGTTTCCACACCAGTGTCTGCGCTAGGAAAGGGGCTGGCATTTCTAATTGGTGATCGTGGGGGGGCAGGTGTCACACCAGGAATGGCCTCGTGATGATGGGAGGGCTAAAGGGGTTGGAATTAAAACCAGGGAGCCTGGGCAGTTGTTGAAAGCTTGAAGGTAAATGTGAAGGATAAGTCAGACAGGTTTAGTTCCAACACCTGCAACACAGCATGACGGTGCACAATTTCACAGGACTAAACGGTTCTGCAAACATTACACGATACTAAATGTGATGTTTGTGTTGATCCTGAAACGGATTTTGCACACCGGCCAATTACTCCAGCCTTAGAATAAATAATGGGTCAAAAGTTTTAATGCAACATCCAACCCCTCTGCAATTAGTTTGTCTTTGTCCATATTGCTGCTCAAACACACATCTGTGCAGAACAGGACAGCAGAGTCATAAAAGGAAACACAAACAGTTGTGTTGCTGCAGCAGCTAAGCAGAGGCATCACACCGTGTGGCCAGCCCCCTGCCCTTTCCGTGCTGCCTTTGCTGCCTGTAAACAGACTGAGAGGCAAGGAGGTCGGGGCACACTGTTTGGAAGCCCAGGCTCCACTGAGGCAAGCTAATTACAACAATAATGGGGCCTGATCGCAGGTCCTCACAGGCCACGTCTCCTAGTAAACTAACTCAACAGTATGTATACTTGCTACAGATGTTACATTTTTACGTGGTTTGATATTAGCACGAAGCTGTTCTCTCCGTCCCACTAGGGGGACGCCTGGGCTGGTTAGAGCATGTTAAAAAGCCCCTTTCAGCTCCAGTTCAGGCAGGCAGGGTATGGCCTCGCATAGTTAGGCCTAATGAGTGGGCATAAACACACGGTAATGCTGTGGGGAAACAGGCAGGGTCGGGTCAGAGAAGTGATCTTGCTGGTAGGGTGGCCAGCACACCAGAGCCGGGGTCCTGATTAGTGCTGATAAATAATGCAGCAAGGGAGGCTGGTTGGAGAACGGGATTGGTTGAAACGAGGGGAAGCTGCATAATTATGATAGGACGGGCCGTGTGGGGTCGCAGCGAGTCAGGTGCTGTTGATAAATGTTATAATTGAATCAAAACCACGACAGCATTAGGAGAACGTCCTGTTTATTCTGAGCCATCATCGCGATTTTGCGCTCCAGTGACGGCATTATCTGAACCTGGTCACTTAAATGACATATGCCGGAGCAGAACAGATCATTAACCCTCGTGTGGCAGATATTCGGAGTGTATCGCGGTAGATGCGGTTGCAGGCTGGAGACAGTGAAGCTTCACACTTGGTTATGTGTCGGTTTGAGAGGCAGGAGAGTGCAAAGGTCAAATCCATTACGCGCGATTGAGAGGTAGTTTCTGTTTGAGGGTGATGTGCCATATGTTGCCATGGGAACATGGGGTATGAACTCTGCCCTCAGTGAACTTCAGCCGAGAGCAGAGGAGACAGAGAGAGAGACTGGGGCGACCACACAAGTCCATTAAACCACTGAATCAATCGACATGCAAGGAATTACAAACTTGTTCAAAGAGAGGGAGCGACTCATTACTCAAACGGAGAACATGATCAAATTAACCAAGAACTAATTAAATGACATACTTCCCCACGTATATAAAAGCCCAAATGTCAAAGAACCTCATGTTAAAGTACCTTAGTTTAGAAAAATGTAAATGATCACCTTAAGAGCATTCTGGAAACGTAAACATGGTAATATCTAACAAATTTGACATGGAGACAACAGAACAATTGTATCATTTTTTCATCTTCTACATGGTAAAATAAATGCATTCTATTTTAATATTTTGTGGGCTCTGGTAACCTGTCAGTCACAGAAAGATAAGTCAGGGAAAATATCTACTGACAGAGACAGAAGGGAAAGTCCTGTATCAATCCTCCTTATAGGGGACACCCACTCGGCCAGCTACGTTATCGAACACCCCCTCCTGGTAGTTTTCAAGGCCACATTAAAACACAGAACAAAAACACCTACGGCTCCCGATAACCAAACACCAGAAGGAATTAATCTATATATTAAAAAACACAGCAGTGGGTGAAGGTTGCTACATTCCTGGTAGCTGCTGATCAATTCTGTACATCAGTTCAGAGGAATTTAGTCCATAACTCCATACAGAGCAGTGGCAGCTGTGGGGTTTTGAAGTTTCGGGTCCTTTTCATTTATTTCCTCTGTTATATATTTTACTTTAAGTCTTTTTTAAGCACTATTTTAAGTACTTCCACTTGAAATGTTTATTTATAATGTAATTTTCAACAGCAAATTTACCATTATCTCATATCAGCATTTCTGAAAGGGTTTTAACAACCTTTGACTCATGATGCAAAAAAAGGCCGTGGCCCCACTGAAAAGGCTGCGGGTGTCCCAATTTGAGAATTTCCAGACACGTACAGTATGTTAACTTTGCTGTTTGGTGTACAGTGTGAGTTCCCTGGCTCGGTGCTGTACGTCTATATGGCAAGAGCATGGTTCAGTGATTATAGAGTGTAATTGATGTCCAGAAACCGTTTACATGGTTGCACAAAACTGCAGGAAACATTTCTTAAGAGGCACACACACTCTCCTGTAACCTGCTACAACAGGTCACATCTGTGAGGCATGTTTGAAAAGAGAACTGCTGTGCCGTATCTGTTATCATTAAGCCTTATGGAATTTGAGACAACATTTTATAAAAAAACATGTATTTTTTTAGAGAAAATGTGGTTCTGTCAATGCTTTTACTTGAACAATTGCGCTCTGATTGTGGGAATTAAAATCAAGCATTTGAGGTCTACCTTTTTTCCAAAAACACTGACAAATATTTGATATCCTCCAAAGATTTGTATGTGTGCTTCCATTCACCAACTGGGTTCATAATTCAAGTTTCAGACTAAGATGCTCAGGTGCATCTCTACTGTGGGGAAACAGTTGTCCTCTTCTCTTTTGTAATTTGGTGACTTTTACATTTGATAGAGCAAAAACCCTTTCAGGTGAGCATAGGATCACATCCTTCCTAAAGTAAAAAAAAAAAAAAGGAATCACCAGGGATTTCTTTCTTTATTTAAAAAGACAAGATGTTCTCAAATGAACCTTCGCTGAAACCAGAGAAAGCAGTAACGTGAGAGCAAACAAACACCCCAAGACTTGGATACCTGATCAATTAATCCCCAGGAATCCACAAAGGTAGCAGGTAACCCACTGTGTGCTTCTGTCTGTCTCAAAGGTCTGTGTCGGCGGACAGGAACCAAAAAATTTAAATCAAAGAACAAGCTGAAACGCAAGTAACTGATCTAAAAACAGAAAACTGGAAACTGGAGCATAAACCAGATTTAAGCTGGAGAATAGTATTCAGTCTATTACATCTTTTGCTAAAACAACTATATCACACACACACACACACACACACACACACACACACACACACACACACACACACACACACACACACACACACACACACACACACACACACACACACACACACACACACACACACACACACACACACACACACACACACACACACACTTGCATGCCATCCCCTCTCCGTTTTTACTCCACACACAATGATGGCTCACAGTCAAGTCCAGACGAGGGCACGCATCTGAAACCAGGAGTGAATCCATATTACATGTGTAGTGTGCTGTCTGTCTGGGTCCGGGTCATCAATTATGAATAGAAATATACAGCCTCCACAGCCCAGGCCCTGGTGTCTCACCACTTGTAAAGGATTTCTTAAAAGGGGGACAGACACACAGGTTTGTCATTCAGATGCATACCCGGGACATGAGAGACCAACACTGAGAGTGTTTCCTGTTCTTTTACACTTTTACACTTCCCACCCGGGCGAGTTTCTTCTGCCTTCATTTAGGTCATTCCTTCTTGGTCTGAACTTCAGTGAGGCATCAGAAACTTCGTTGTAAATTAGTAACATCTAAATGAACTGACACCTAATTCCGTAACTGTGGGAATATAAATGGTTTAATGGGCTTAATTGCTGTCTGGTTGCATTTTTATGTGTCTTAATGACAATTAAATAATGACAATCTTGGATGTGTAGTAGCCTCTCTCCCATCAATCCAAAGTAAAATACAAAAACTTCTTACGTGTGTTCATGTTGCTCTGTACAGGATAAAAATAACAACAGTAACAAACTAGCTAACTACCTAACACTGCGACACATCGCATCTGCTGTCTGCATCATGTCTCACCTGTGGAGAAGTCTTTAATCAGAACGAAACACGGCAAAGCTTTTAAAAATGATAGAAAATATCCCACCTTTTTGTGTGTTTACGACGAATCAAACAAACCCAGCTACAATGCAGCAGGAGTAGAATTACAGAGCACATGTACTGTAGCCGGCAAAACAAATTTGCAATTCTCCTTGTTATTCTCAAACCCCTGGTGTACAGCACATGCCCTCTAGAGACAGAACAAACAGCGGTTAAGACGTTTAAAAGGCTTTGCTTTCTTAGATACCTGTGCAGCTGAATACCAATAGACTGCTCTTAGATTAAGAGGGGGGTTGGTGACAACGTATTACATTCGGAGCTAGCAGGGAAAATGCTAACTCCTCTGGTTTCCTCAAGGGCAAAAATGTGCTTAATGCCTTTGCGTGATGTTGTTTGAAGGTGCGTTTTGCAGTTGGATGGCTTACTCTTTCAGGACGCTCAGGGTATGAGCTGAGGTAAACATCGGGGCTCCACAAGTGTGCCGTAGTGTGTGCTGGAGCCACTTCAACTAGTGGCACATATCCCACTGATTTCTGAAAGGTCACTGTCATTATTGTTGCTAAGCAACCTTGTGTGTGGAGTACATCGCTGTACAATAATTGTGGAGGTGAACGCTGAGATGCAAAGGATCATAGGAAAATTGAATAAGTATTTAATGAACCACACAGAGCAGTTAAAAATGCTTTGTAATCATCTTAATCAAATGCTGTTGAGCGTATTTTGTGTTACGCCAGCTTCCATTCACCTTCTCATGAGCGGGATGAAATTTGGTAGACAGACGGTTACAAACCGTTGACGAAGTTCTTCAAAAATGTCCAGGTAACTTTAATATCAAAAGGCAGACTAAATGAACATGTGAAATAATACGAGATATTTTCAGATGTATGATGTTGTTGAACGTGCTCTTGCTTTAGCACAGATGTGCTGCCCTTTCTTAAATGTATTCCTTTGTTCCACCAAAAAGCTCAAAACTTGCATGGGAAGTTCTTGGTATTAGTGGACAGTGGAAACATGCAGTACGTGTAGAAAGAGACTATAGGTGCCCACTGAACGTGAAGCAGAAATGAAATGTCTTAATTTTGATGTACTGCAAATACAGGTAAGTTTATGTTTTCATTATAACTAGTGCTGCTTTGGTCTGCATTTCTGCATCTTTGTGTACCGAATCAGCACTATCATTTCTGTATTTTTCTGGGAATTTTTTTCTGGGATTTTTATGCATCTCATAACCCTCTTTGGTCTTGCTCACATTCAGGTATGAATTTCAACATGGAGTTGTCGCATTACATGACTGCAACACGATGAGATCAGCCCTCTCAGCAGATGAGTCCTGAATCCTGTCAGCAAACTTTGCTGCATTTTTCTTTTCATTGGTTTTGTTAAATCGTTCTCTTTCTGTCTCATAAAGACCGAACCAGTCATTCCTGGAGAAATGACATCAGGGTTTCCATGGTGAAGTAAAGCGCAACATTGTGACTGAAATGGAAAATACTGGTCATGTTCCCGTTAGATCACATGATCGGAAATCGGGGCTAGTCTGATGATTTCTGATTTAATGATCAGATTTGTTTCTCTTTTTTGACATTATTCGTGTATTTATTGTCTATCCCTAAGGTTTATTACAATTTAATAGCAATTTATGTCAGGTGGGGAGTAGGCTGTGTAACCTTTAACCTAGAGTTCAGTTGTAGCTAGTGAGCTGACGTCAGCGTTGCCATCTTAGCGACTTTGTTGCTATATCTATCAAGTTTTCAGACCCTTCTTGCGACTTTTTTTTTTCAGGTGTCATTGAAGACTTCTGGAGATTCTAACTTGAACGCTTGTATCATTGTCCTTCTTCTGCGCCAGCAGCTGGTGCTGCTGTGGTGCTGGCGCTCGCCTGTACCAAAGCACTCACAGGCATCCCAGTCATCTCCCGGCAGCAGGAGGCATTCACTGCACTGAATTGAGCATCTGTGAATTCACCGCTGGCTGATCAGTAATAATAATTAATATTTAAAGCTGCAAGCAGCGATGAACGGGCCCTCGCACCCTTGTGCACGTTCAGGCGTGCTGCAGTGGAAGCGCTTGTATGACTTGCATGGATGTCTTCAGACCTGGACATTTAGCGGATGACACCACCCACGACTCTCTATATCAAACCATTCAAAAGTTATGGCAGAAAGTAAGAACAATCAGATATCGACCAATCAGATGAAGAGGCGGGGCTAATTTGCACCAATTATGTTCAAGGACTCAAAACCATGTCCGATGACACCACCCACGAGTCTGTATGTCATACCATTCAAAAGTTATGTCAGAAAGTAGGAACTATCAATTATGGACCAATCAGATGAAGGGGGGCGCGCTTTTTGGTGTCTATCGTCGCCACGGTAACGCTTTTGACTGAGAAAAGTAATGCGCATCGTCGCAGGATCGAGACGCACATTATGTATAACACACCTGGGTGCACGCTACGGTTCGGGCCGGATTAACTGCCAAATTTCGCCAAAATTACACGATTTATTCAAAATGGCCGACTGTTCAATTTCGGCCATGGCGCCAAGAGACTTTTCTTTAAAGGAGCATGAGGCAGGATTGAGGCAGGATTTATGAAAAAAAATGCGTATACGTTTTAAGTTTTCTAGTAATAATGTCAGATGAAGCGTTCCAAACCCAAAAGAATGAGCCCTCTAGTGTATCTCTCTGTTGCCTTGAACAGGCTGTGTGCTGCAAAATGTGCTGCAATTCAGACTCCGAATTTCCCGCGCTGGGCGGCGGATGTGACGTCACATGACGCTGCATGTGCGTTCTCCCCGTTCTCCCGTGCCGGCTTCGCTGTTGTCTGCAGTACCCCCGACGGCCGTCGTGGTGAAGGGTGGCGCTAGAGAGTCTCATTTCTTAAAAGGATCCTCATGCTCCTTTAACTTGCGACATGATACAGGTGTGTACCGATTTTCGTGCAAACGTACTTTTTTAAACTATTTTCTAGGGGGCGCTGTTGAGCCATTAGGCGACGCCCATTAATGCAAACCATTAAATATCAAATTTTTCACCAGGCCTGGCTTGCGTGCAAAATTTGGTGACTTTTGGGGCAAGTTTAGGGGGGCAAAAAAGCCCTAATTTCGTCGGAAGAAGGAAAAAAAAAAATAAAAACGAGAACATCTCCTACAGATACAATAGGGCCTTCGCACTGTAAGTGCTCGGGCCCTAATTATTCAGATATAATTCTAAGAATTGTAATGCTCATAATAATTATTCAACAACACTGCACTGGTCAAGACAAAGAAGGAGGGTTGGAATTGTGACATAAAAAACAAAAGAATAAACAAAAAAGAATAAACAAAAGAAAGATAATTTGTCAATGCCACCGTCAATGCCACAATCCGTGTGACATTTTTATTTGGGGAATGAAAACTGTAAATATATGAACATCATAAAAACAGTGTAAGTTCAGAGTCCAGAGTTGGAGTTCTTTGGAAAGCCAGACCTGATTTTGTACTAGATCCTATGAGGCAGCTGGCAGCTCTCTCTCATTTGGAGCTTTTTGAGCAAAAAAAAGATTAAAATGTGTTACGTTAGAGAGCTACATAGTGAGATAGAGGACAGATTGATATCCATTTTGATAAAGAAAACGAGGCCTGTCAAGTTAAAACTCTGGGATCGAAAGCATGGTTAAGAAAAGTGCTTTTTTTGAATTTTCAGCTCTACTCTGGTAAATGTCAGTTACACTATGGCTCACAAAATTCCACCATTAATTTCTGAGGGTATCTTTTCACAAATATTCTCATAACTGGTACAACAAGCGTGATAGAAAAGTGTTAGAACACATCATGCAAACTAACCAATCGTTTGGTGTTTGAACCATCTTTCTACATTTAACATAGCAAGACTAGTTAGCAGACAAAATAAAAATAACCAACATATTACAGGGTTACATTTAAACAGTAATCCCACCAATGATCTTTGAAAACGGATGTTAATTTGGCATCTGAAACAATGTCCGGCCAAGCCTTGGTGGAAGTTAGTAAGTTATAATACAATGTTAAAGCCAGTGCAAAGTATGTACAGAGGCCAATATAAAGGTAGAGTGATCACTGAGTCATGTCCCATTTGTGGAGGTTGATGGATTTCCCTTTGCTCGGCTCCCTCAGCTCAGTGGGGAGAAGGCAGGGCTGATAAGGTGATTTATCTGCACCTTTCCACCTCCTGTAATGGATGGCACATCCACCTTTCCCTGAAACTTCATCTCACCGCTGCACCCACTCTCACAGGCAGAGATGTGGGAGAAAAATGAAACAGACACACTACACGAGGAAAAAAAAGGAAAAAGAAAACACACTAACCAGATACTCAGTTCTTCTCCACACTTTCTTATTAGGGTTGGAATACTGTGGGAACGTTACCATGCTGAATGGACTAAATCACACTCCAGTGTCAAGCAGAAACAAAATATCGAATAGATCTCAGCTTTAACTCATTGCTACTAGTGCTTTGATTGATTCTTCACTGTCTTCATCTGGGCTTGGTCCTTTGGGGTCCTGCTCTGTTTCTACTCCACTTGCTCAAAGGGCTGAACAAAATGAGGAGAGCAATTATCACCACCCGTGGATGAAGTATACATAACAAGATGCCTACAATGATTTAATTATTCCAATCAACTACATGGCCATTTGCAACATGATTGTGTGTTTTGAAGCTTTTCACTCATGATTCACAGCATATTATGGCGCAGAAGCGGCACCTGTGAAAGTTTCTCCTCATGGCCATAGGTAATGGACTTGTGTGTACTGTGAGATCTCAGAGCTGCAGTTGATACAGTTGATATGTCCTATCAGAGTAGCATGACTCATCAGCACCGATGGCCAGGGGTTTTTTTGTTGGAGGCCTTTATTTGGGGGTGCAAGGTCCTGACTTTGTTAACACTGCCTTGTGGCTTACTCTACACTTTATACAAGAATCCACTGTTTAACAACTAAAATCCAGTGGGACTCGTGAGCCTGTCTCGGTATTATCTTCTGTAAACAGCTCCTCAGCTTTCTTTAAACATAATTGTAATTTTTACACCAAGGAGAGGATATCAATTAACCTCAGTGGTCAACATTAGAAACGCAGCAGCATGCCTGCTGCTTTCTGCTCCAGTGCCTCGGGCGGCTGGCTGACTCACCTATGCTTTAACAGCAGCGAGGAAGGAGGACGGAGGGATAAAAAGAAGGAGGGAGACAATCAATAGGAGATCAAAGTGTTTTAGCTTACCTTGGGCTGCAGAGAGAGAGAGGCGTTGTAATCAGCAAAGACACTGTTTACTCTCCGAGCCTTCCCAAGGCGGCGCGGAGGACGTCAGGAGCTGGATAACTTTGCTGTGATATTTTCAATATAGAATTAGAGAGGAAGATAGTGGAAAAATATGTATAACAATGAGCTGGTTTTGGGCTGTGCTTCTTACAAACGGAGCCGATACAGGGCTCTAGAAAACCTTTGGTTTTAACTCTAAACTAAAGGTAAAGCCACTTAAAAGTCCTCCAAGCTGTTTGAAGAGCTTTGTACCCTCTATAAAAGACAATGAAGTAGCATCTGGTTTTATATTTCTATCTGATGCAGACTTACTAGCTAAAGAAAATCTGGACGTGTTATAGAGCCTTATTATAAAGCTAAGACTCCTAGCCATTTAACATGCATGTCTGCCACAACACAGAAAACATGAGAAAGTAATCCAACACACACCTTGAGTCAGATTGCACTCTTTTATTGTATCATCACTGTACCACTATACCTACAAATAATAATGACAATTTGAGCTATTAGTAGGAGTGTAACAATATATCGTGCCACGAAATTTTGCGATACAAAAACGTCACGATACGTGTCGTGGACAAACTGTATCGCGATATTTGGTTATTAATATTAATCTATTGTGTTGACTAGTAACGCGCATCCGACCGCGCGAGCCGACCGCGCGTCGACCCACGGACCTAAATCTTACTACGCTCAGAAGAAACTAGTACCGTTTTGCGGTTCCGATCACGGGACTCTTGCAGGGTTTTGAGCTCTGAACTTTTACTTATGTAAGGCTGGTGTAGAGTTAAGCCTTACCTTATTAAATTAAACCTTTTCGGGTCGTGAGTAGGATAAATACGGGGACAACTTCTGCCGAGTTCTAGTGTACTTTAATGTCCGCTTAACAGTGTAGGATTTTAGAACATCAACACAGCACCTAGTGCCGTACTGTGGCGCATCACTCCGCCCAATCTAAAATAGACTAATCACTACAGATAAACTGACTAGTGTAATTATAGTCCCTGATTTACATCAGAATATAAAGAATATATTTATAAAATAATGAACCCTGAATTACCAAAATAACCTTCTTAACAAAAATAAATCTCCTCTTACACTTATAAGGTGAGCATGAATCAATCTTTTTTATGATGTAAAATTGTATGTATTTATTTACTTTTATTTATTTATTTAATTTTTGTTGTTAAATTTCTGGAAAAGAAAAAAGTAAAATCATACATGAGAGAAACTATTCAGTTTGTGGCAAAATATTTGTACTTGTATGAAACTGAAGATGCATAATGCATACCTGACATTTACTTTTAGTTCAGTTTGTGGAAAATGGTTGGCCTGGCTTTCTCTTTAAAACTTAAACAGTTATAAAGCATTACAAACTATAAAAAAAAATAGGGCAAATGCACAGCATTGTTTTGTATTTTGTGTCTTTCAAATAAAAAGACAATTTTTTCCAGTCATATGTTCCTCATTCAAGGTTGTTAAAAAAATACTGCTATAATATCGTATCGTTATCATGACCTCAATATTGTGTATCGTACCGTATCGTGAGATTAGTGTATCGTTACACCCCTAGCTATTAGCTCAATGGACCTTGCCGAGTCTCAAAGTCCCACCTTCCATCTTTGTAGATGTCACTTAACCTTATCTGTGTGTTTAATATTTTTTGCCCTTTCAGATGTTCGGTATCATTTGGTCATTAGTTAGAGTGTATTGTATATCTTTCAGAAATGCAGAGAAAGTAAGGAAATGGGAGTCAGAAATGTGGAGGTCTCAATGATCCACCTCCTTCGAGTAGACAGCTGCCTGAGTGACATTGACCCATGACACCAGCTTTCCCTTCACTGCCACATCCTGCAAGCTGTAAAAAGCATGTCTGAATAGACAGGGATGGGAGAGAGGCAGCGAAACAGGGGAGAGGAGGAGAAGGGGGGAGGAGGGGTGTTATGCTGAGTGTCCATGGAGGAAACACTAAAGTGCTAAGATTTTTGAATGAATTTCGTGGGCGACTCTTCTGCTGGCGAGGTTCCACATAGGAGAAATAAAAATATTTTTCTGATTTTCAGCTATTCAGCTTCTCATCGTTTCGTTTCGTTTCCTCCTGGTCACTACGGTTGCGACTGGACCTGGTGCTTTCTGTCTGTCTTTCTTTTTTTTTCTTCTCCGAGCTGAAGTGACCACACACCACACGTGTCACGGGCCTACCAGTCAGGGGAAACTAGCAGTGATTTAGCAAACAAGCTCTCAATCAATGGTGCAGTGAAGCGAGTAACACGTGCCAGTCAAAACCTATTACGTTCAAACAGCCCTCTTCAACTTCCACTCCAGTGGTCCGACCCTTGGGCTGATAGTCAAAGAGACTGGCCAGAGGACAGACGTAGTGTTGTGAAGACTTAGACCGAGGTAAAACTGTTTTGTTTCATTGGCAACCATGAAGATGTGTCACTTTTTAGCCATCAAATATGCCTCAAGTGATCACTTATAATGATTGTTTGTTTAATTTATGCAATAATTTAAATTAGCGAAATAAAATCATGTCATAACCACTGCAGTCTTTTTTTTTTCTTGGCAAACCAAACCAATATTTTTTTTATTCCTTTTTTTCTCAGATCTAACCCTACTCTGTTGTAATAATGAAGCCCAATGGCATGCTGGGTGCAGAATTTGAATTTCCAGCATCGACCTCTTGACCAGTTTCAGTTGCAAATTGGCTAGTGAACACAGATTGTGATAAAAAAAAAAAAACATTAATTCCCAATGACAGATTTTGCGGCGGGAACTTCTGTTTAATAGTACAGCTGAAGAAAACTTAACTTGGTGAAATGAACCTGCTTTGTAATTATAAAACCAGTTTACTGAATTTGCAAAGTGAAATGGCCTCACTTTGCCTTTAAACTGAGAAAATTTGTGATGATGGTCTCATCTCCTGTCTTTTTCTCATGTTGTTGCTGCGTTAGGGCAGCACAGCAGCGGTGATCCTGGTATCACCTTTTTTATTTATTTCCACACATATATGCGCACATCCATTTGTACAAAGGAAAAAAAAAACAAACGCGCATACATGCACGCCCACACACAGACATACACACATAAGCACAAAAACAATTTGGATCACACGTCCGTGAAAAATACACACAGACACACACAGAGACAGGCTGCGAGCAAGCCGGGTTTTTGTGTAGCACCACATGCGAATGAGGCTAAAAGAAGTGAAATGAACCCTTTGAGTCAAAGAGGAGCTTGGGGCGTGCTGTAGGCAGAGAGCTCAGTCAGATAGGGAGCTTGGCAGGCAAATGTGCCTTCTGTTGACAGCTTCCACTGAACATCTAATGGCAAGAGATGGGGGCCCACAACCGCTTTCTTCCATGCCACTGGTTTCCCATTTTATCACATTTAGTAGGGCGCCTCTCAGCGCATTTGTAAATATGTCAAGTCACCATTCATATTTTACAGTTATTAGCATTGTCTCCCAATTTTTTTAAGCAATGTTGTTTTTCTTCTTTTTCTTTCCAAGGAAAGTTCTTTGTTACAGCTCTTTCTGTTCAGAGTTAGAGTATGGAGCTCAGCACTGATTCCTTGGAGACTGGGTATTTTTTTTTTCTTTTTCTTTTTTTTTTGGGGAGGGGGTTTATATATTCTTTATGATGTGATATACAGCCGGAGAGAGGGAACACTGTGTAAGAACATACCAATGCCAGGCTACATTCCCAGCATATGAGGATGAAAATGATAGATTATTTCAGCGCTCTCTTTCTGTCAATACCTGAGGCAGCTGTTGTAACTCAATGGCCCATCAAGATTTTTAAGATCTTCTTGCACCATTTTGGATTTGCTTATGAAGTAAAAAAAAAAAGAAAGGTACTCAAACCAAAATAGCTAGGAGACAGATGGTAGCTGTGTTGTTTCATGCATTTTCATAGACAAATCCACACTTCTATAAACATATAAACATGTAAGCGTTAGCAATCTGGATAATTATCAACAACATTTAGTTAGACGGTTAGATTTTAAATATGTGTATATATATATATATATATATATATATATATATATATATATATATACATATTTAAAATCTAACCGTCTAAATGTTGTTGATATAATATTGTTTTTATTTAAAAAAAAGGAAAGAAAGAAAATTAAAAAGAATATAAATGTAACTTAATAAAATAAAAATTAGGAAAATATGACCCTTTGTGTGTGCTTTTTTGTTTCAACTTTGCAGCTGTTCAATACAAAAAATGAAAAAAGCAAACATACGAATGACATACACTGACTCAGAAATCTTCAGCTGGCTGATATTTTCAACAAAGACTAAGACTTGGCCATAATAAAATGCTACAGGGTAACCACCAATATAGTTTGCTCTGAATAGTAACATTGTCCTGAAGAGAATTAATCAAATTACTTTCAATTACACAATTGAAATATGCTCATGCGTATTAACATGAAATATTCACCCTTTTTCCCTTGTACTGGGATTATGTTTCTTTATTAAATTCTTTACATTGGTAATACCACTAAAGGTTTCTCTGTGACATATAAACATTAATGTTTCACTTAACAGGACTACTATCTGTCTCCAAATGACAACCTGATCTTAACTGCGCAAAAAGACAACTACACATTTTATGCTCACTTGCCAAAATACTTGAGACATGACTGAACTAAAATAAAATTTTGAGAATTATAATATCAGTGCTGCACATATACATTAATGACTTTTCAAACTGGTAAAGTCAAAGTAGAATGCAAATTACACAAGGACAACTAGTCCTGAATAAAGGGTAAAGACTAGACTTTTGACAGCCCAAGAGGAGCGTTAGGACAGTGTCTGATGCTTTGACTAACTGTCATAACAATACGAACCAATCCATTTTTTTTTCTGACAGGTACACAAGAAAACCAGATGCTTTGCTACAGTCTCCGATGTAAAGTTTAATTTACTAGCACTTTGCTGTGTTGGCAGGCTGATTTCCTTAACTTCTGATGGGACAAAAGACAGGGGCAGAGTTAGAAGTAGGAAAGGTTAAAATGTTGAGGTTCTCTCTTGAAGTAACGAGGACAGATAGGATCAGGAATGAATACATAGAAGGAAAGCGCATGGTAGATGTTTTGGAGAGAAAGCCCAAGAGGCCAGATTGAAGAGGTTTGGACATGTACAGCGGAAGGTATAATGAATATATATATTGGTACAAGGATGTTGAGGATAGAACTGCCAGGATGGAGACCTACTATAGGGGCAGATCAAAGAGGAGATTTATGGATGTAGTGAAAGAGGACATGAATTTAGTTGGTGTGAGAAAAGAGGATGCAGAGAATGAGTTTAGATGGAGGGGGGGTGATTGGCTGTGGTGACCCCAGAATAGAACAGCCAAAAGGAAAAGAAGAACGATTACTCACCCCATTCAAAGTATATGGCCATCAATAATGCTGCCGCTTCCAACACCTATGCGTGGTATAAAGGTCCTTCACAGTGGGCATTCATAGCACAGCCCTAGGTTCAAACCTCATTTAACCAACTGTAAAGCTTGATGAGTGTTCCTCCTCTCTGGTCCCACTGTCTTGTGAGGTACCCCAATGTTCCATTTCAGGCCCGTTACTGTTTTATCTGTACATGCTGCTCTAAGAGACCATTTTTAAAGAAATACAATCTCTTCTTTTACTATAAAGTGGTCGTTCATGCATTTATTTGTTAAAAACAACACATTTAAACTTGATAAACAGATTGAGTGCCTTCTAGGTTCCCTAACACTAACCTGATACCCTAACCCTTCCACAAATAACAAAGACTGTGGACCAATCAGCATCAAGCGATGTGGGAAATGTCGTATCATAGAGTTGTGGGACATTAGAGCCTAATTTTAAAAATAAATAAATACAAATCTTTATAATGTTGGAACACGGGTGTGAGAACTAGGGATAACCCTGACAGATCAATTCAGTTGTCAAAATTAGCTTTTTCCAGTTATGATTGTTAGTCAGAGCGATTGCTTATAGTCATGACTGTTAGATGAGACTTTTAGCTTTTAGCTTGGACAAGAAAATGTGAACATCCCAGTTCTTGTAACACTTCAATGGTTATATCTCCATTTTAGAATATATTCTAAGATTATGCTGCTTGTATAGAAACGTGTTCTGGCACCACAATATGTATCTGTATTTTATCTTAGTGCTTGCAGATTTAAAATCGCTACGCTGGTACGTCCAGCAACCATCCGTTGGAGCTCATTAACTATGCCCAAAAGTCACGTTGAGCCAATCCAGTCAGTTTATCCTCGTAGAGAGTCTCTGTGTGGGTTTACATGATGACGACAGATGACGACAATGTTATGATCTGGATCGTAAACAGCCAAGCTGAGGAACAGTGGTCGTTTGAATCGGCTTCCGCATCAACAGTTAGACTTTGTCTTTCAAAATTGAACAGAAGAAGTCAGTTAAATCGTTTCTCTCCTCCACTGGCAGCTAAACATACAAGACTTGGGGATGTTGGTTGTTTCTCCGTTGATCACCCTGATGGAGGACCAAGTGAAATAGCTGAACAAATTTGGACTTTTAGCCCTACAGCTTGGCATCCACAATGAGAGTGAGATTCATAGTGCCTAATACCAGCTGATATTCTACAGTCTTGAATCCTGGCTTTTGCAGGCAAAATGGTGAATCATGTTGGGCACCAACAACTTCCATGCCAGCCTCTTAGTGATTGTGGTGGATGAGGCCCATCTCATTTAAAAATGGTAAGAAGCATCTGGTAATCTTGCTCTAACAATAAAGTAAGCTATTCAAGAAGTAATCTGAATGTGATGATGTCTGTCTAAAATGGAAGCCAGCTGTCTTACACACAGAAATGTATTGGTATGTTGGTATTTTATTTCACCAGTTATTCTAAAATTTGTCTTGCAAATAGGGCAAAAATAGTTGAATTTCATTAATATTACATTGCCCTCACTCCATCAAACTGTTTTACACAACTGACTCTTCCATTGACTCGTTTTGGTCGCTCTGAATACGTAACCTTGTTTGTTGCTCTGATTGGCCATAGGGCTAACCAACTGTGTGCAATGGCAGTTTGATAAGCAACCGTTGGTGCCGCCCCTTGGATAGGGGTGATGTGGGTCTGATCTATCAGGGTACTGTCAAAGGGCTTAGCTGTCTATAGGCCAAATCCACAAAAGGATTGCGCGGCTTTTGCGGCCGCTAAACCGGTGCAAATGAGATAAAAAGAGAGCGTCTAATTCACAAAGCACCCGCAAAAGGCGAATTGCAGCACAAACTGCGCTGCCAAGCAAATAGCGTCATGGTGCGCCTGTGCCATTTGCATGCATGTAAATTAGGTAATATTCATACATTCGGCGCAAAATTGCCCCCTTTCTATGCAAATAAGCCTCATTGCAAAAACCGTCTAATTCACAAAGGCCAGCGCTATTTGCCACACGCAAAAATAGTGGAGCAAATACCGTCTTTTCGAAGCGTGTACTAACTGCGCGCAAACTCACTCCTCACTCCCCATCTCTCTGTTTCTCTCTCTCTTCAATGTCATTCAAGCCTGTGTAATACTCAATGATATTAAGGGTGAAATCTATAGTCAGACATGACTGTAGACAGTCAGATCAAGTGGGGTTGTGGACTTATCTCGGATTTAAAAATAAAAATAACAGGAGCTCAGGATTCATCCTATAAGGGGCTGCTTTATTACAAACAATTCCATATAAACATATAAATCTAGAATGTGTGTGTTTAACAGCTTAATAATGTCATCACATATCACAACATATATCAGACTTATAATAAAATAGCGCTGATCGTGTCCCTGTGAAGCTCAGCATCAGTCAGGACTCTCAGCCGCTGCTGGAGATGCAGCCGCGGTGAGTGGGCTTGCCACCCGTCCCTTGAAATACGGAATTGTTACGTAATTGGGAATTAGAATTCATATAAAACAGTTATTTCCGTATTTCACAATCGTCCCATGCACGTCTGTCACATACGCACACACTAGTTAAGCCTAATTATGCCTAAATAATGGTCCGCGTTAAATCGCCGCAGAGCCTACGCCGTAGGGTACGCGGCGACGCGCACTGTACGGTGCGCCAGCCGCGTAACCTACGCCGTATGCTCTGCGTCGATTTAACGCGGAACCATAAATCATCCTTGAGCAGCACTGAGGGAGGAGGGGGAGCGGGCTGCCGTCCCGACTTCGCACAGTCTCTTGATGATTTGTAATACAGGCTGAGCCTACCGTTAGTTCTTAAACTGTAAAAAAGCTTGGGGGGGGGGGACAAAAGCATGAGTTTGAAAAGTGGGGGGGGACATGCCCCCCCTGTTCCCAGTGGAAATTGCGCCCTTGCGCCTCACGGCGTTTTATTTTCACTCGCTTTATTTTTTATTTCTGCAGTTTTCATTATGGACCAATGTGTGTGCTGAAATATGGAGAACACTGGAAACAGCTCCGCTCACTTACTGAGACAAGGGCAAATTGCACTCAGCCGCAAAACTTTATGGGCGTGTTTGCCCCGGTATGTCATTAGAGCAAAATCTTTTGTGAATAGGACCTTAAGGCGGGGCAAATTGCGGCCGCAAATGCGGCGCAATTCACAGCGCTATTTGCGGGCGCAATCTGTTCTTTGTGGATTTACCCCTATGTCTCTTAAAAGTGCCTAGAGTTTGTATTGTAATATCAACTATGTAGATAAAAATGAATTGAATAAAACCAATTTATACCCCGCTGGCCTTCGGTTCTACAATAGTTGAAAAGTCTTGCCATTATATATCATTTTAGCTGTGTTTTCACTGTTTGTTTTGATGTGCATCATATATTACCGTATTTTTCGGACCATTAGCCGTACCGCATTATAAGGCACAATATCAATGAACGGGTCTATTTTCATACATAAGGCGCATGATAAAACAGAAAGCGAAACAAAACAGTCAGGTAAGTAGAACTTTATTCAACTTATTCACAATAACTCTTATTATATAATATTATTGAATATTGTTCAGTTGTAACTAATACAGAAAAACACACTCTCATTTTAAATCATTCATCTTCCACAAATCCACAAATAAAAAGTGGCAGAGGTAAGCATAGTGTTACGTCCTGTTCTCTGATTGGTTCAACGATAGCGGACACCTTAAGTTAGTGTGAGGTTGGAACAACGTTGTATTCCAACATTTGATAATTTGAAAATTGGGTTTGCCCAAAAAAACGTTGGCTTGAAGTCTAATTATGGTAACATTGACTAAACTAAATAATTATTTATTTACTGTTGTCTGACGTCGCAACCCAAGTAAAGAAAGTATTCTGTACCTTCTGTGCAGCTTTCCGCTTTTATGCTCCTCGTTTGTGAAACAAACCCTCAAAATGCATTACTTTAAATCAAGTTTTGTTTGCTGCTGCATTTCAATAGTCTCCCACAATTTCTTGGATTTCATTAGTTTCATTTCTTTTAAATGTATGTATGTTTGTCTTTAACTATTTTTATGCTTTTAAATGATTTAACTTTTTAATGCATTTTTTTATGTTTTTATGTGAAGGACTTGGAATTGTCTTGTACATAAAATACGCTATACAAATAAACTTGCCTTGCCTTGCTTTTAATTCTAGTTCTGTGGGGCTTTCATGTCACAATTTTTCAACTTTCTTTTAGATTATTTACGTCCTCGTCCGCCCAAATAGATGTTACTGTAAAATTTGTCATCTGTGTGTCTTTTTAACCAATGTACTGACCAAACACTCTCACTAATGCTAACATACAAATACCACCTACACCGGGGTGGCTGAGGTGGCTCGGGCATCTGGTTAGGATGCCTCCTGGATGCCTTTTTTAAATGTGTTTTTTGAGCATACAGTGAAGCCAAATAGGATGAAATTAAATTTAGTATAATCAGAATACTTTGCAAGATTAGAAGCCAAGATATTATATAAGACAATGTAAAAGGGTATGAAGAAAGAAAGAAAGAAAGAAAGAAAGAAAGAAAGAAAGAAAGAAAGAAAGAAAGAAAGAAAGAAAGAAAGAAAGAAAGAAAGAAAGAAAGAAAGAAAGAAAGAAAGAAAGAAAGAAAGAAAGAAAGAAAGAAAGAAAGAAAGAAAGAAAAGCATGCCTGAGCTTTTTTTTAGTGTATTATAAAGAATGGCATCATTACTTAGACAGAGGATGAGACCTGAAGGTAAAGTACTTCTATCAGCCTCCAGAAGCGGGGTTATGTCATTTCCAAAATTTCAATTAATATTTTCACCTCTTTGCTGCATATGTGATTTATCACCATGATGTGGTCACGAGCTTGAATGCTCTGAAGCAAACAAACCAAGAAAGTACTTTTCTTAATGCTTGATAATGATAAACATGTAGCTCCTTGGATATCTAATTTGCTCTGATGGCATTAATCAGTGTTGCACGGCAGGTGATGGCGAGCAGAAAGGACAAAATGAACCAGAACATTAGTCAGTGAGAGGAATGATGCATTACCTGTTCACTCATAAAGTCATCGAGTTTAGAAATTACAGCCATTTTACTGTTCTTGTGGCTTAGTTTCCCTGTGTAACTTATAAACTGCAGCAGAAAAACGAGACAAAGAAATGCACTATTTGTAAAGTCTGACATAAAAAGTACTTCTCTTCTTTGTATACTTAAAAACAAGAAATGGTTGGGCATTCTTTTAATATAATTTGACATAGAAATGGTAGTAACAGTCTTAGCTGCTCTATTTTATAGTTAAAAAGAAATGTAAATACATACATTTCCTGTCTTGTGGATCTTACATAATTTTGTAAAGTTAAAAATGTAGGGAAATAACGAATTGTTTTTTATATTCAGAGACATCTAATAAAAAAGAACAACATAATTTCACAGTTTCCAGTTTTTTTACTCTTGACACTTAATTCTATCACCTGAGAAAATTGATTCAAAATCTAAATCTCGTACAGAACTTTTACATGACTTTTTGAGGTAACTTTAAATCTGATGACTGGCACCACTTAAGTTTTCCACTACCATACCTGTGAAAGTGTGAATGTAGATTAGACAAAGGGTTATAGTTAATGAGAGTAAAGTTGCTGCAGATGTACAAGAAAAAGTTTCTGGGTAAACATAGAAATATACAGTATATTAGTTTTAGATTGGACGATGGTCAGAACTATTGGGGGAGGAGTGAGGAGGTTCCTGGGACAAGAAGGGAAAAGGGGAGAATGGGGGACGGAGCCAGGGCCCTAACAAGTGATTATACCGAACCCCCCACCATCTCTCGTCTCCCTCTTCTTCCCCTCAGGGGATGGGGACAAGAGAGCAGGCTGGCGGTGTCTGCAACTGTGTTTATGTGACTACATATGTGTATGTGTGTGTGTGTGTGTGTGTGTGTGTGTGTGTGTGTGTGTGTGTGTACATGGGTGTGTGCACCCTGCTTCTTCCAGCATATTGTGCCCTGAAACACAAAAAGATGATTAGTGGGATTTTCTGTTGGCTGAACAGCATGCCTTTAAGACTGAGACAGCTGGTAAAGGATGTTCAAGATGAAATGGTCCTGGGGTCTCCTTGCAGCAATTCCACTTGAAGAAAAGGCAGAAAATAAAATGTTTTTCTGGCTAACGTAGGTGTATGGCTCTACTCATGCACTGTGTTACATATTACCATAAAGGCAGTTTTTTTCCAGGTGGCAGAGTGATGCTGCTGTGAAAGCTTGCTATGACAAGTAAACATGTCTCTGCCTCATTTCTTTTTCCATCACAATTGCAAAAACGTAAACTGCAACTTGGGGATTAACAAATTCAGGCAGTCAAAATGTAGGAACGTGCAGCAAGAAATAGGTTTTCGAAAATAAATATGATCATATTTGATCTGACTTAAGCTAGGCATACACTGTGCGATTATCGGCTCGTTTTGAGCCGATTTTCCAGTCGTGCGACTATTTTTTGGATCAGGACGGATTTTGACCCAATCGTGCCTCGTGCAGTATACGTGGGGTAACGACGAGAGATTAACACCTCACGACGAGCTCCTGATCACTAATCGTGAGGTCGCAAGGAAATCAAGCGTGTTTGAAATCCTGGTCGCTCCTTGTGAAGGAATCGCACAGTTGAAGCAGCTACGACCCGATTTGCCTCATCCTTTCGCAGAGAGCATGCGCAATCTCTGATGTCACATCAAAAACTATTATTTGTAGTTTAAGTGTTGCAAATTCACATTACAAATCACGTTTTAATAGCAGAAAAAAGACCGCATTTACCACGTACGGTGCGCGTCGCCGCGTACCCTACGCCGTAGGCTCTGCGTTGGTGTAACGCGGAACCATAAATCAGCCTTCAGTGCGCGCTCCGCGCTGTTCTGAACACTTCTGTGTTGTGCTCATTTTGCTCGGACGCCGAGACACAACTTTTGCTGTATGCGTTCATTGTTGTGTCTAAAAATGATTCGCAGTGCCCACCCAATCAGAAACGGTACAGATATTTTGGGATTTTTTTTATATATATAAAAAAATGAAATTATAAAAAAATAAAAAAGGATCCCCGTAACCTTTGATTGGGTGGGCAGGACGCACATTTGGGTGGACACAGCCCACCCCTGCCCCAAAACCGGCCTCGACTTCCAGTAACAGAGGTCCGACGGGAGGATTATGATCGTATAGTGTGAGCAGACGGGTCGCATCCGAGCATTTCGTCGTACAGTGTGAGAACATAAATTGTGGGCTGTGAACTTTTGAACTCCGTGATCTAGTCGTGCAGTGTGAGATGGGGCTCACCAGTTTGCATGAAGGAGAGAAGAAAAACTAGGGTGAGTTTTACAGTACAAGACGTATAGATCCACACAGGAGTTTTGATGCTGAATAGATCAAAAATGTTAATGCACACACACACACACACACACACACACACACACACCACACACACACACACACACACACACACACACACACACACACACACACACACACACACACACACACACACACACACACACACACTGGCCCAGAGCCTAAGGAAAAGTATTGGATATACTAGGCGACTTTGTGGTGGGAAGTGAACTCCCTGATAATTTAGCTGGCGTTTTGGTGAGCTACCAATATTTGCTGACGATAGGGAAGATCTTTCTGAAGTATTCATTTATTTTTCAATAAAACTAGTGGAGACAGTTTAATATTGGATTATTAAAAAGACACAGGCAGAACACAGTTCAAGGCATCATCTAGTGGGCTGTTAGTTGCATTACAGATGGTTTAAAACAGCAACAACAAATGTCAGAGTGGAAGAAGAAGGGAGAACGAGGAATGAAATAGATTTTTATGTAAACTTTTGTTTATGTTAAAATATTACTTTCATTTCCATTAGAAGTACCACTTGTTTACTTCTAGGATGTGTCCTGGGCACTTTTTACACATCAATAATTATGAAAATAACTCAGAGAGCTACAGTGGACTTCATGGCAGCGGTAACTAATGCCCTGTTCACTAGAATTATCTGGGGACCTTTGTTATAATTACAGCGGATGTCTGTGATATTAATCCACTGCAAATGCACAATGTATGTGATTTGTAAATTTAACCTCAAACTATTTCAGACATCACAAAGGCCATGGGATAAATGTAATGTTGCGCAAATGAACATCTCAGTAATTCAGGGATTTCCAAGCAGGTTTCTTTGGAAGAAGTGTTCTCCAGTTGTCTTTTCTGGCTCTTTCTAGGTGTAACAATGGCAGCAGCGGTACATTATATAATGATTTTATCCTATATCGACCACATATAATTGAATTATATGATACTTTTGGCAGATAAAGAAATTAGTCAGAATTAAGCATCATGTGCAGACCTATAAAGATCCTAAGATGAAGTGATAATAAGATGCGTAGCCCTATAAAAACAAACTTTCTATCTTGCATCAAGCTCAAATCCCAGTCTGACAACATTAAGACTAGGCTACAATAAAATCTCTGCTTACATCTATCACTGAGCTTACTATTACCATGGTTCCTTAAGGATATAGGTCTATGTCATCAGATTTTGTCACCTGTGACAATGTGACGTGTTGTCGCTGAAGTCAGATCGGTCGGATCAGATGCTTCCACTTCAACACTCAAAGTTTATGTTAATTAAATAGTATTTGTTTACCAAAACTCAAGGCCTTGATGACACATCCAGGGATTTATTAGCAAATTATAGTAAAACACAGACTTTGCTTATACGAATCCGCCGCATAAAGCACAGATGTTGGGGTGTCATTTTTGAATTGCTGTGGGTGCTAAAGTAAAACTAGTTCCATGTGAATTAGGCACTAGACAATAAAGTGATTTCAGCATCAGACAATAAGTGGATCTTTGGATCTTAAAGTTGCAAAATTTCTTTATGTTGCCTTAAACTATAAAACAAGTCTTAAAGTACAGTCCTTCCAGTGGTGTCCGTGCAGCCTGGTACAGATGGAGGAACACAAGTTCCTCAGTGGAACAATATTGTTTCTGGCTACATCACATCTGGAACTCCAAAATATATCCGAGTCTCCAGCGATCTGAAATGAAAGTCATGCTCGTTTAACCAGAAGTGTCAATTAAGTTCTGTTTTTCTTTTCCTCCACAAAGTGCACTCAGAAAAGCGAGCTCCATTAGGCAGGAGAGAATATGCACCTGAAAGTTTGTGCAACCTGCTCGAACACAATGTTTACAGTGATAAAAAACAGAGAAAAAAAAGACTTCACAACCACCAAAACCTCATTATTGCTTATAGTGTGATGAACCACATCATAAGTAAAATGATGTTATGGTGTTAAAAAAAAAAGAGAGCGAATAAAGCCTCCTCCGAATACCCATTCCTTGGGATTTCTAAATGTATTTCTTCTTTAATACTAATACACACACACACACACACACACACACACACACACACACACACACACACACACACACACACACACACACACACACACACACACACACACACACACACACACACACACACCAGAATGCCCCTTTTGCCCAAAGGTTAAACAAATATATTGACTTTAATCAAACTAAACACTGAAAGCCTGGCTCATATTAAAACAAGGGGCGAATCTCTGCATTCCCTCAAAGCTCATATAAATCCAACCAACAATATCTATTTATTCCTTTATGCAATATGCCTTTAATAAACATAGTGTCACAGGGAAACTAAATCATCCGCGGCTGAGAGCATGTAAGAAAATCAATTAAAATGAAGTCACAGAGCTGGCTGCCCAATTGTCTGTGGCAGTTATTTGATCTAATATAGTTAATACTACTGGCTGGGTAAATTAACACAATTTTGCCATAGTATACTATTTGTGTGTGTGTGTGTGTGTGTGTGTGTGTGTGTGTGTGTGTGTGTGTGTGTGTGTGTGTGTGTGTGTGTGTGTGTGTGTGTGTGTGAGAGAGAGAGAGAGAAAGAGAGAGTGAGGGAGAGGGTAAGGGGAAGGTTTGAAAGAGGGCACTTGCCTCCCAGGGGACCTGGGGAGTAAAATAACACTTGAAGTAAACAATAGAAGTGGCTGACCAGCGAGGCCCTCAGATGCTCACAGAATTTACAGGGTTATAATTAAAGCTTTGATAAATGTTCAGTTGTTCCACATATGCATTTGCAATGAATCTAGAATGTAACACAAGAGCCACAAGCTGCGTGGTCATTTTCACAATTAACATTGGCTAAAGTCTATTGATTTGACCTCTGAAAACTACTTCCAATGTTTCAATGTGCCCACTAATGTTTAGATTCAGATTCAGATTCAGATTCAGATTCAGATAAACTTTATTTATCCCCGAGGGGCATTGCAAAAAACAACTAAGCAGCATGACGTTGAAAGTACCAAATAAAAAAATAATAAAATAAAATGAATGCAGATAAATAAGGCATGTATCGTATGTACAAAGAATATATAAAATATCAAAATATCCAAAAAATACATACACATCCATTCATACACAATTTCACACTGGTTTGTGAACTTGTTGCACCATATATTTTTCATTTTTATTTTTGTGCATATGGACAGTGGCATAGTTGCATTTTGGAGAGCTGTTACAAAAAAATCGATTATCAGCTTTGAGTCTTTGTTTGAATGCTGAAAGGGTTGGATGGTAGAGTTATCTTCAACAATCAAGACATCCAACTTACTCCGCCATTTAACCAAAGACTTTTTATTCTTGATCCACTTTGAAACGTTGTGCTTTGATTAAAAACTAACTGGTTAGGGTTACCCCATGACCCTGTATAGAAAATGGATGGATCGATGCTTAGGGTTATGAAAAAGTTATAGTTTGTCTTAAAATAGACTCTCTGAAGTGAACCACTGCTTTGAATAAAAATAACAACCTAAAAATGGAAACCAAATATCCAAAAACAATAAATGTGTCCCTTGAAAACACCTTCTGAATATTCATACGCAGGTAACTGTAACTAAGTTAGAAGGAAAGTGCATGACTTAAAAAAAGTCAAAATATCTTCATAAATATTTTGCTACTAAATTTAGATTTCTGGTTACTACTTTTTTTAATTAAGTCCATATTTTATTTGTTCCGATATTAATAAAATGGATAATGATGTAGGGTATGTTTTAGATTAAGGTTACCTTGTGATGAACTTGCAGACTCCTGTAACTGCACGCTAGTGCTCTTATACGTCTGTGATCATTCAGGAGGTTTTTTTTTGTTGTTGTCTTTATTTTCCAAAAAAAAAAAGATTAAACACATGTTCTAAGATTAATATGAAAAACATCAGGCATCTGTGGAGTCTGGCGCACTGAGAGAAAGGATTTGTTGCCCTTTCTGTTACTCAACAGGACTCTGCTTGGAACTATTTTCTTGGTAGTTAACACGCGTTTAACACACGATGCAGGTGTGACGATCCCCCCACAGCAACAACCAAGGGAAAAGGGCTTACTGTATGGATATCACCGTTGTTTATTTTTTTCACATGCTCAATCGAGTTCAGGTGGTTTGAGGCCTTGACTGTATTATTGTATCTCGATTGTATCTCCTGTGGAGATTACTGTAGTTTGCAGGTAGCCCATATTTACTGTTTCATGTTTGCGTCTGAAGGGCGGATTCTGAAGGTGTACTTTATGATGGCAGTTAGGAGAAGAGGCTTAGCATTTTGTGTGTATACTTGTAAAATTAATCTCGTTCCTGCATGTTTTCCATGTATCACCTACTTCACCTTGAAGTGAAACTCCAAAATATCTGGTTATTAGCATGTAGTAACGTATTACAAGGTAAGGACATGATTAACACAGGATTTCATTTCTGTTTTGCAGCCATGTATCTCTTCCCCTTTTCGTCTGTTTTTTTTTTTTTACCCGTAATAACTCTCCAGCTTATTTGTGCACCTTCTCTCCGCTGAACCACATGGCTGGTCATTGTTGGTGGCGTGCTGTACTGTGATGCATGGACTTCAGTGGATCGTTTGTATGGTGTCGCAGAGCGATTGATTTTGGTGATGGTGGTAGGGAGGAGGAGGAGAAGGAGGAGGAGAAGGAGGAGGGGCAGCTAGGCCCCCCACGGCCTGCTGGGAGAAGTAGTTGAGGCCAGGCGCTGAGCTGGAGGGCGGCACTGAGGGTCACAACACATTGTTCTCCCTCACAACCCGTCTGGAACCTGTCACACATTTGTAATGGATGGTGAAAGAAAGACTGAAGAACAGAAGGGGGGTGGAAGTGGAGGAAAAGAGCAGTTAGAGGTACTTTTGGATTGTTCCTTTCTCAGTCTAACAAATGAAGGATCAATCAGGCCTTGAAACAGAAAAACTAAGATTATAGCGGTGCATACGTTTTCAATTTGTTTTCAGCTTTTTGTTGTAATTTTCTTATCTAGACAAACATTTCTAAACCAGAATTGAAATCCCATTTGATTATATTATTAAACTGATTTATTACATTAATTTAAACAGATTTATTTAATTAATGACTAAACTTTCATGCTGTCAGTATTTACACTCTGGCTCTAGGTGTATGTTTGGTTGGTAGAAAATCAGTTTTGAGTGGAATAAAATGGGCTTGAAATGCAAAAAATCCATCACTGTAAAGATCATATTTATACACTCGGTACCCTTAGTTTTTCAAAGTTAACCAACACATCTGTTATCTGGAAGAATTTAAATTTTTTTTTGTTCATTATCTTTTTTCAGGCATTATAAAAGTAGCTGGCTGTCAACATTCAACATATCTAACCCCCAAAATGTGTTAATCCTTTTTAATCATCACACAGCTTTGGATGAAGTTTTCAGATATTCAATATTTCAACTTTAAATGTAAAATATCCAGTTTGCTTTAAGATTATAACAATAAAAACATACTGCCACACAAAACCATTGCTGCTTAGCAATTCTCCAAAAACAGGCGGGTGATACTTGAAGCTATTGCCTCATGGTTAGGGAAGACTGTCGACAGTTGAGTCCTTTCCTCTGCGGATCAAATGGTGACAAATGTTGAACAACTGAACCTGTAACACGGCTCATCGTCTGTCCCAGAATGAAGACACAGAACAGGACAGTGGATGACAGCGCATCCCTTGGTATGCGTGCGTTAATGTGTGGGGCGACTTTGGCACTCTGCACCTTGCCTGTGTGGCAGAGCCAGTGTTCCACATCAACATCAAGGAGCCATGGGTGTGCTCAACATGCAAATGATAGCAGATCAGCGAGGCAAATCGCTGCCTGGACTCTCCTGTGAGCAACTGAACAAAAACAAAATCCCTACAGCACAGAGATTTAATACAGTGACAAGCTCTGTCTGAGTGAAACATGACTCGCTGAAATAAACTGCTTCACCAGAGTCACAGTGCATATATTAAAGAGCTTGCAGGTAAGCAAACCCGAGGGAATTCGTGTAGAAAAATATAACAAGAATAAGGTCTTTGGAAAATAAAATTAGAAAAAGGCGTCTCTTTAAATTAGCTTAATAACTCATTTCCATGCACTGCAGGAAGTGATGAAATAAAATGCTAGCAAGTTATGATTAGAAATAAGTAATAAAATAGATGCTATTTGTGTTTTGCTCTTTTATAGGTCTGACTGCACAAGATCAGGTCCCATAAACCTCTGGGCTTCACCCATGGTTGTTAAATTACAGCAGAAGTGGGCACAGTTTATTTGGAGACAAACAAATGTATCATCAAAGCCCCAGAAACTGTTTAATTTTTCAATTTTTTGGACAGCTACTTCATAGATTTCAGTCAGACAACTCTCGCAGTAAGTTAAAACACATATTTGGCTTTGGTGTTTAGGCTCCATTCAAGAAAAGTTTATCAGGCTTACACATAAATACAGGGGTGGAGCCAGGGTGGAGGTGGGATTGACAGCAAGCCAGCAATACTTCTTGCTCCTTAAATAGGTCAAGGAACAAATTGAGTAATTGGAACGCACATTCAGAGGGGTCAATAAGCAGGTGCACGCACTGCAGAGATTGCCTGCCTGAAATAACTTCCAGGGTCGTATCATTTGTGCCCAAAACAGTCTGGTTTTGGCACTGAACCAAGTGGGCATGTCTTTCCCATGTCAAGTTTATTTTTCTCAGTTTTTTCACCATTTCCACATTGTCAACAATGCTGCTGCATAAAGGAAAGCAGCTAAGTTAGGTTGCTCTTAACCAGCTGTGTAGTCACACTGCTTTCACAAAGGAAGAATATTGCTGTCGCTGTGTGTGTTTTCACAAGGCATTGCCACGCTCTGGCTTTCTGCGTAAATATGGACTATTTATTTGTCCTCACAGTCCAGGACAAGCAATAATTCTTAAAATTGTATCTCTTTGATTAATGAATGTGCTTTGTGGAGGTGGTTAGTAATAAGCTCTGACCAGCCGATCTCTGCATGTCTGACCATTGCCATCACAGATCTGGTAGTCTGTTTTTTCTTGCACGTGGCCTTTATCACTTTTTTGTGAGACCTAAAGCCAAAGGATCAGCTAGTAAACTTTTAGTCATATCACTCTGACAGCGTGGAAGCTTATTGACTTAACACTGGCATTGACTATAAATGTGATATTTTCAAGACTCATAATGTTTTGGTTTTTACAATAAAAACTTGTAGTCTGTCATCGATGGTTACATCGCTGGTGTGTTGTAGTAATATAAGAATGTCGTGAATGGTTCTGGGTTCTGGACCCTGACGTGACATTAATATGACTTCTATAAGGCCCCGGTTTGATCCTGAGCGCATCATGTAACAAGCAATAAATGTTGTTTTATGGTACCTGAGACATCAGCATGAGAAAGGGAGGGTGAATTGAGAGAGAAGTGAAATAAACTGTTAAAATAGCAAATAAAGAACAGATATTAAGAAGAGTGACACAGAGCAAACATTTCCCATTTCCACAGAGCCGGATCTTTTACAGATCTGTCTCGATTACGTCTGTAGCGTTGTATAGAGACAGTGCCGCCATGTTATATAATGCTTTACGAAAGAAAAAACAAAGCAACCCCTTTCCTTTGTATCCCGCAACACTTCGTTCTGCTGGCAGTGCTCTCTGGGCGATTCTGAGGTCACTTTATGAAAGGGGCAGATAACACAAAGACAATGAGGCTTAATTAAGACACTTTAGCGAGTGATCACAGTGGGCAGATGGCTTTCTGTAGCGGATCCAAGCTCCACCACGGGACACTGGGAAGTTGAAAAGAACTGCCAAAGGGGGCACTGCAAGTGGGCCTCCCTTCTCACGCGCCAGACGGGTGGAGGGTCAGCGGATGGATAGAAAAAGATCTGCGGCTTAGAGGCGTGAGGTATGAAAGGAAGACCACCCTGTCTTCTTTTATCCGAGGAAAAACTTTAATAAAAGAGTAGTGCGTCAAGGATTGATGACACTTATTAAAAAGACTGTAAAAAACGCAGTGCAGGATATGAAGACTGATAAGTTTGATGCTGCTTTGTCGAAATCTCTGACCAGGGACCGCATGATGCTGTGGGGAGTTTTGTTTGGAAGTGACACATGTAGACGGTGTTACCACTCTCCGTGGCTGTCGTCACTGCTGTCTCTCGGCCCTGTAAGACGGCACAGGCTGTCTCGTTTCTTGCTCAATCCTCAGCTGGCCCCGCTCCAGCAACAAACAGATCAGTGGATTATGTAAGCTGGCGGGGCCTTGAGCTAAGTGTGCCGAGAGTTACTCAAAGGTGTGATTTGACGATCTACGTGCCCAACCAAGCTCTCAGTGCATGCAAAAGATGTTAGCTATCACATATCCAGAGGGGCAGAGTGAGCAGGAAGAAAGAAAAACAATATTTTTGTTCTGTTTACTCTGAGCGCTCTTTTTCTTCTCCTCTGTTGCTGTTTCATTTATGTGACTTAAAAGGAGGTGGTGTTGAATGGAAGATAGCTGGAAACAGGTAAAAAGCAACAATTCATCTTTAAGGATTCAGAGGTGGGATTTTAGGGAATGTTTTTATTTCTTTTCTTTGGTTGTGTGGCAGATATAAAAGACAGTGAATACACGTGTAACGGATTCTGCCATTTGAATTACATTTTTAGTGCAAAGATCAATAAAGGCCTTGAAAATATGGAAATGTTTAATAAACTTTATTTACCTGATTTACCTGATCATGTTGCATTCGTTTCAGTGTATCAGCTCAACCTTTTACTTGTGCAAAGAACTTTTTGCAGAAATGTAAACTATTTATTGTCCTGATTTTGGTTACGTCACTGTGAGGCTTGACATAGACTGAAATATCCACCTGACAGAACATGAACAATTCTGAACATGTATCCATCTTCAGTCCTCATACAACTGCATCAAATGCGAAGGGGAAAAAAGAGATCCTTGACCTCATTGTGGGTGCTTGTAGAACTTGAGACAGGCAGACGTGAACTGTTTTCATACATGGACATCAGAACGTCTGCAAAATGTGTGACTTTTCTCCGCAGCTGCCTGTTCAAAGATACACGTCACACCGGGAGATTTT
The DNA here is from genome assembly GCF_033807715.1 of Cololabis saira. NCBI lineage: Eukaryota > Metazoa > Chordata > Actinopteri > Beloniformes > Belonidae > Cololabis > Cololabis saira. The sequence goes on from NC_084587.1 coordinate 22,738,773, forward strand.
TCACAGGAGATGCTTTCTAACAACTAAAAACATACTCCAGAATGGTGTCTGTTCAGAGCACAGAGGAGGCAGTACATGATGAAAAATGTACACTTTGGGGTTTCTGAATAGCTCAGTCCCACAGATGCTATATGTCCTTGTTGCCAGTGAAGGTTCCAGAGCCCTTCTGTCTTCCCTGTTGCCTGTCTGGCTACACTTTCATTAAAAGGCCTCTGTAGCACCCAGAAACGTGCATTGTGGAGGTTGTTTATCAAGCGTCTGCAGTGGTGGATGATGATCCACATTTATTTGTCGCCATAACTGTTTTGGGTTGACATCAGTTATACATGTATTTGAATGTGTTTGCAGCGTCTTTCAGTGAGTGGGAGGCAACCTCCTTCACCTTCTATGTTACATATATACTTGCTGCACACGTTCGTCACTTATTTATTTTTTAGCTTTTACTAAGAAGCAGACTAACAAACGTTGCACTTGCAGCTCTTAAAAGCACCGGCGAAAAAAAATTAGGGATGTGTGTAAGTGACATCATTGGAAGAAACTGGAATATATACAATATTAAAGCGATGTCAATTAAAAAGGCGTAAATTATATTAGCGAACAATTTGGTGAATTTCTTGGCTAATTTTTTAAAATTATAATGAAGTGATTAAGTCATTAATACATTATTAATTTAGATTAGAAAGCAAATATACACGTGTAAAAAAATGTATACATTAAAACAGTCAAAATGGGAATGAAAACAACAGTTTTTTGATTGAAAAGTAATTTTTGATTCAATTTAAATATAATGACAGAGTATATCATAGTGTATCATTATGTTCAATCGTTAAGTTCTCTGTTTGTGAAAGCTATTGAGGCTTTGAATGATAAATATTCAATATTGCTGAAAGCCTGCGTATGTGGGTGCATTGTTTGTTAATGCAGATGGCTGTTGTGAATTGATACTCTCTTTTGAAGTTTGGGCTGTGACAAGCCCCTGAGCTGTGGATGAATGGAGGAACACGGGCATGGGCAGCCCTGCCAGCATGTTGCCCATTCCTTTGAAACAGCCAAGGTAAGCGTATGCAGCGTGCTATTTTCATCCCTGCGTGGCTGTCAACCTAAATCTGCCTCCCCAACTGGTCATTTTTATCACTTGCCAAAACTGCCAACTGCTGATAAACTTTTAAGTTCGTTTTTAAATTTCATTTCCCTAGAGTCAAACAGAGCAGGAGTCAGCCAGAATTTCCAATGAATTGCCCAAGGGCAAAAATGTTTTGTTTTGGGTTTTTTTTCTCTTGAAAGTGATTTGTGCTGAAACAAGAAACAAAAAGAAAAAAAAAGAAAAAAGAAGATAATAATCAAATGTAGAGCATATGGAGCATACTAGTCATTCTCAACACAAGTTCTTATCTATCTATCTATCTATCTATCTATCTATCTATCTATCTATCTATCTATCTATCTATCTATCTATCTATCTATCTATCTATCTATCTATCTATCTATCTATCTATCTATCTATCTATCTATCTATCTATCTATCTATCTATCTATCTATCTATCTATCTATCTATCTATCTATCTATCTATATTCCATTTATCTATAAGGAATCAGCCAGTCGTTATAGCAAGGCAGCACTTGTTAGAGAGGTAATATCAGGGTATAAATAAATCCTCTGTATCACAGATGGGGAAAAGAAAGAGAGTGAGCATAAAGAGAGCCATCCATCAGTCTCCCAGGGGAGCGGGACAAATTAAAGCCCATAAAAGGGCCTCATTACTGGGGGCAGCTCTCCTGTCTCAGCCTCCCTCATCCTTCCACATCACCTCTCTCATTCTATCTCAGTTTCTGCTCTTTCTTACCCCCCCACCACCACACTCACACACTCACACACACACACACACACACACACACATACACCAAACACCATAACAACTACTACTATCAGGAGGAAATTATATACATTTAACACCAAGGAGTCCAGTTCTGCTGCTGTCATACTTCCATACGACAATGTCCTTGGGCGTTCGCTGATTCATGCCGCGCCACGTTTTGGAGCACTTACACATTCTTTGCATTTTGTACTTTAACTGATTGTTATAGCAGGTGATGAAGCCTTTCTATGGATGTTTTGTGCTTGGCTAAAGTACCTTTTGGATCATTCAGATGTATGAGGACTTACGTATTTGTATTTTAAATATTCTTTCTGAACGCTGTGGGGGAAAGATGAGGCCCAAAAGTGTTTGAACCTTAGTTCTTCGAGGAAAACTCAATGAAACACTTATTTTATAACATATACGATATAATATACTTGTATAATACCCTGGTGAGAGCTGAGCCAGAAAATGTTAAGAATTACATTATCCTCAATTTGTTTAAGGGAACCACATTGCAAAACATTAAAAATGTATGATAAAGGCTTAGTTTGACTAAAACTAAAACTTTGGACACCAGGATCCTGTTTTCACCAAGCTGTACTCTACAGTTTGGTGCAGTACCCATCATCCCATCATCTGAATCTGAATTTACCGTAGCACCAGGTCCGAGCAGAGCTCTGGTTGTCCTAGTTTCAGCTATTGCAGCACTCATTTTGGATGCTGTTTTGGTAGTGACACCTAAAATGAGGATTTTTAGACAGATTTGATAAATATTTATGTAAGTTAATCAGCATCTTAGTTATCACATATAAGTTAGCCAAGCTTAAATGGCAGTGGATGTGTTCCACCTGGATTCCCAGGCCTGCTCCTTCTGCATTTTTGCAGCCTGCTCCTGCAGGAAAAAAAAGCCTTCAAAAGCACAAAACCTTCTATGCTTGTGTCCAAATAATCTATGTTTCTTTCTTCTTTTTCAAACACAGCAAATGAAGAAGGAATCAAGAGCAGCACACATTGAATTATTTTTCATACTTACAAAGCAGAGAACTTTGATATCCGCGACTTTAGGTTGTCACTGTAGAAAATAACTAAAGACGTCTTGTCTTGTGTGTCAAATTCACATCCAAGCATTCAAAAGAGACAACTATTTTTCTCTAATCTCAACCAAGAGCTCTGAAAAAAAGAAAAAAGAAAAAAAACAACTCAACATCATTATCACTTTAACTTTAAATATGTACCCACGGAGGTTCTTTCTAAACAAGTTATGCAAGTCTTACAAGTCCAACAAATGCACCTGAAGCGTTTCCCTTTTTTTTCCTTCTGTCCTTTCACACTTTCCCTCTACAATTGTGTTTTGTTATGTGCTGATCATTGTTTCATTGTTTTCTGTCTCTCTCACTTGTTCTCCTTTTCTTTCCTCTTGTCTCCTGACCTCAAGCATTAGATGGCCACACTCCTGGGGCGTGGATCTGCTGGTTGTTTTGTTGAAAAGTGCTTATTCAGAAGCCAATGTTGAATTTCTCTGAGTACATAAATGCCCTCGGATGACTTTTTGGCCATACTTTTAACTGTTGCTATATAAAGCTGTAGTACACTGTACGTGACTAGAGTAGACAGTGCAGTGCAGTCATGCTTAGCTGTTATGAGATGAGAAGACTTCAAATGAGCCATCAGCAACTTCACACACCTTCAGGTGATTTTATTGTGTATTGGATAAGTTAAAGATGGTATTAACTGGGCTTTTTTTGTTGCTTTTGCATAGACCGACTCACCCTTTGTCAACATGTGATGTGCAGGAAGTTGTAATGGCATCATAGGGAGAAAAAGCAATGGTGGGAGTGTTTATCTGCAGGATGCAAAATGCTTTACATAAGGAACATTAATCACATTGGGACATTTAGACTCACCCTTGACAAGTGAAAGTCTGGTTTTTGTTTGTACAATTGAAGTAAAATACTTGTATGAAAGAAAAAATATGTACATATACATACATATATATATATATATATATATATATATATATATATATATATATATATATATATATATAAATTTTGGGGTTTTTCGGGTCATATCGGGTGTCTATATGCGCAATTTTAACTCTCCAATTAGCAAAATACTGGATACCTTCCCCTGCAGTAGCGGAGCATGGGTCTAAGTACAGACGGGGCGGAGTATTCTCGATGGGCCCTTATGATAGTCATTTTAATGTTCAACAACACCTCATCCCACCCATCAAACAACATTTATTCTCACTTTTATTGAGCCAAGCAGCCTATAGGCCTATGCTGCAGAAAGCAGAGTAAAGTCACAAACTTGTTCAGAAGAACACACACACACACACACACACACACACACACACACACACACACACACACACACACACACACACACACACACACACACACACACACACACACACACACACACACACACACACACATAAGCCTGACAGCTGTCAATCACATGGCGCTGAAAACTCAGATAGTCACGGACTGACTCAGTTCCATCTTGGATACAGCTTAAATACAAAAAAAAAACATAACTGGTCTAAAATTCCACAATCTATTTAGATAGATATAGACACAGCGGTCTATTAACATAATTTCTGAGCTCTATAATAGAGAATAGACTCGGCGGTCTAGTGACAACAACACAAGCACATTAAAATAGGCAGGTGGTCAAAGCTACCACAACATTCTGATAAAGAAATTATTTAAGAAGGTTACACTGACTCACCATTGACTCTTCCATAACCCAAAATAATCCAGGTAACGTGGAAAACGGGGTAACATTCAAAACTTTGTACATGCTTAGTCCTCTTTTAAAGTTTAGCGCTTATCTCCTTCATGGCCGCAAATTTGCCGAGTCGGCAAATTGCTGCAACTGTTAAGGCTGATTTATGGTTCCGCATTACACCAACGCAGCGCCTACGGCGTAGTGTAAGCGGCGATGCGCACGTACGGTGCGCGTCGCCGCGTACCCTACGGCGTAGGCTCTGCGTCGATTTAACGCAGAACCATGCTTTACAGACAATCAGCGTTGGCTCACAGCCCTGATGCGTTCAGGACAGTTGTAAAGTAAGAATCAGCCTACACTGGCCGCACAATGCACATTTTATCATTATTATAGCCTACAATCTACGATGGAACGTGACTGTTGATATTTATAAGGAGAAAAAAAACGAAAAAAAAAAAAAACGGCCCACAGCGCGAGGCTCACAGCGCGAGGCCCCTTGGGGCGCAAGGTTCGCACACCCCTTGCGGCGGCTCTGTATATATATATATATATATATATATATATATATATATATATATATATATATATATATATATATATATATATATATATATATACAGTGATGGAGCAGGCTTTCAAACTTCTAGTGCTTGTCACAGACATCGAGAGAAGGACCAGGGTGAAGAAGAAAAGCACAACATTTAATGAGAATGAAAAGCAGGGAGGCTCAGGAAACACCTCTGGGACTCTATACAGCCAAAGCCCGACTGGCTCCACAATACCACCACCGATCCTTCTCTTTCTTTCTCAGAAATTAGCCTACAGACTAAGTACAGAGTTATGTGGGGCTTCTTATTTCATCAAAGGCCTGGTGTAAATAAAATAAATTTGCCATCAATACGGGAGAAAGAATGTACTCAATCCCATGAAATCTCTGACATTAATTATTGATAGTCTGATGGGACTGAGAGAATGATGCTGGAGTTGAAGCCTGAGAGCAACCGTGGTAAGAAGAAGCTTTAATGTAATATTTTTTTCTTTGTGCTGTGAACAACCTCAACCTCCAACAATGTCCATGAACCCATTAACTATCAGGCATATAACTTTTTTGTACTCGCATGCAATATACAGCACACAAGGTAGTCAATGAAAAAAGCTAATCCAGTCAGCAGGCTCACCTTAACACGTAAATCAACCCAGTCTTTAGTATCAGCTGTCCAGGGGATTTTTAGGGCATGATCAAAATGCTGAGTGAAACTCAGTGTTTGTTTACTCTGGAAAACCATGTCAAATTACACTTTGACATCTCGTTTTACGGCAACGTGAAATGAGAACTGCTGATAAGATCCAAATCAGAGAAAACTAGATGAGATGGTACAGCTCCTGAGGGGATTCATTCCAGCATTCACCCCGCGGAGACGCTGGAAAGAGGCCTGTGTAACATCTCACTTTATTTTCCTCAATGCAATGTGAGACTCCACTTTTTACTTTTGTCTTTCAGCTCAAACTCACACACAAACTGCATACTCAATGATTATTTGCATTAAATTATTAATATGCCAATGGTAACTGTGCTGGGCTTTGGAGTCGGTGCATCCAGCGCATATTCTTTCAAGATGAACATGGCAAGAAGGAACTTCAGAGCTGGTAGCCCTCATTTAAATCAAGTAAGAAAAGAAGACACTATTGATTCCATGCTCTCTCCCGCACATTGGTTTGGCTTGCCTTCCAAAACATTATTTTTTTGCACGGAGGGTCCCCATAGAGCTTAAAACAAAGAGGACAGACTTGTTTGAGGGTAATACTCTCGTGCACAGTGTAAAGGATGCACTAACAAGAAGGAGCAGACTGAAAAAAAAAAAAATGTTTCAAACTTCATCCACAGTTGTGAATCTTCCACCTATGTGGTCACAACATCTATATCTATCTATCTATCTATCTATCTATCTATCTATCTATCTATCTATCTATCTATCTATCTATCTATCTATCTATCTATCTATCTATCTATCTATCTATCTATCTATCTATCTATCTATCTATCTATCTATCTATCTATCTATCTATCTATCTATCTATCTATCTATCTATCTATCTATCTATCTATATATATATATATATATACAGAGAGAGAGCGAGCTATAAACAATCCAAACAATTGCGGGGCAGCTTTGTCTCTAAACATGTCAGACACAATAAAACAAAACAAAAAAAAAGACGGGTTAATAAAAAAAGGCACATTTCTACCCATCTTGCATGGCAGGATCTGTTATTTAACCCCTTCAACACTCATCACTTTTCAAAAGCAAGCCACATTCATTTCTCCATCATCTATTTCCTAATAATGTAAGCAGACGAGTTTGAAGGAACGGTACGAGACAAAGCGGAGTCTGACTCGCTCAGCTCACCATCAATATAAAGGAAAAAGACACAAACTTTGGAGTTTAATTGATGGCGCTGCTGTGACTGCTGCCCTTCAGAGAACAAGAGCTTATTATTTGCACGTTGATGACTTGACAGAGTTTGATCTGCGCACATCCAATTGTGGGGCTCCTGCATCAGGATTTGTTTACACACTGATTGATCAAAGGGCTCCCGTGCCTCTCAGTTTGTTTCATGTGCACATACCGAGGGACAGTTTGGCTTTTATTACTATGGTGTGAAAACTGTAATTTCAGAGTCCATTTGATAAAAGACTGAATAGATTTATAAAAACGCATAGCTCTGTGAGAGGCCTGACCTTGACTTACTGCACTGTACAGCTCGTACTAGTTTGTTTATACTGTGAACTAAGACATCAACAATGCAGTTTCTCTTCAGAATGTTCAAAAGCCATATTGATTCACAACAAAAATGGGAGTTTCATAATAAATGCTAAAGAATTGTTGCAGAATCACTACAAATCTGCAGTATGGCATTACCTTACCATTCCATCTATTCCTTCATGAACTACAGTTGTTTCATCCTGTTCAGGTTGACAATGGGGCTGCCGTCTATCCCCCCTGTCATCAGGTGAGAATCAGGGCACACCCTGACCAGGCCACCAATCAATCACAGACCGTCCATGTTAAAAAATGGTAAAATCACTACAGTTAAAAGGTTCCAAGTGCACTATATTATAAGATTTTTCCTTTGGATTTTGTAACAGGACTGGGTAGAATGCTGGGAAGATTGCCAACCCTCGCAAGTGTTTTCCACTTGTGAATAATCCTTTTCACTGAGAAATGAGTCTCTAAATGGTTTGTAAATGTCCCAAAAACCCTTTTCAAAGTGAAGTGCAATAAATACTTCTCTAGGATCATTTCCTGATGTCTTTCCTTCTTGGGACTGCATTAACCCTCACCTGAACGCTCCAATCCTACAAACATCCAACACGTCTGCTTGAATAGAGGTGGTCATTCTTGTAAAAGATCAGTTTATCAGGTGGATCTTATCAACAGTAGCTTTACTTCATACTTCTTGTGGAAGAATTCAAGATGGGCTCAGTTTTTCCGCTCTCTGCTGCTGGAGTTTGGCTTATTGGTTTTTCAATTACAAAAAAATGTGTTGGTGTAATAGGTAAGTGTTACTGCTCTTCTAAGAAAGAATGGATTAGGGTGATGATGAGATGAGTTATGTTTGTGATGGTGTGCGCTGGCTCTTAAATTGTAACTGAAATATCTGGCACTTCACTCATTACATAGCTCAATTTCATTCCCCTGTAAACCAAACCAGAAAAAGAAAACAAAATGTATATGAACCAACATTTTGACTGTTACATTTCAGACTTGCCTTACGTTTGAGTCTTCTTCAATCAGTGTATTATTGCTTCTTCTTTTGCACTGAGGGATTGTTGTCATCATTTTGAGGCCAATCTTTCTTTCACTCTCAAGTTAAAGGGATACTGGACCTGCCAGCCTCATTTACCAAACATCAACCCAACAGCTGTATCAGATAATGGAGCGAGTCATGTCAGCAACGCACACTTTGACAAGTTTAATACATTGTCCTTTTTCAGGTCGATAGGCCTTAATAGAGGTAATGATATAAATAGATACAGCAAGCTCATATCAGTGCTAGTGATGTTACTGTACCTAACCATAACCTAATCAAATAGGTTTATTTTGGAAGGTTCTTTTCACTCCTGAAAGCCTAAACTAGGGTCCAACCAACAATTAGTGTTGTCATTTCTTACATTTGATCTAATTGTGAATTATTTCACTTTGGAATGATCTTTCCATCGTATATCAACATCCTGTTGACGTCGGTCTTGTAGTCTGCAACTCTGCTTTGATTGAATTGTGAACAGCAGCTGGCCGCAACTCAGTCAGTAGACAGACAAAATAATTTCTGGAAAATTGTAATTATAATCTTAGTACATAAAAAACCATGTCAAGTATAACGCTCTCTTGTTTTTTTTTTTTTTTTTTTTTTTTTTTTATTTATTCAGGAAAGTCCCATTGAGATACAATATCTCTTCTGCCAGGGAGTCCTGGTCAGGTTGTTTCTCATTCTTTTGTACTTCTCTTTTGTCTGAAAGGGATGTGATGAGCTTGGAGTGATCATGGCTCATGGACATGACAGACTCTCCTCGGAATATATATATTTTGTTTACTTTATCATACCTTTCAATGACTGAAGTGCTCTAAAACCCCTTCACTTTTCCTATGTTATGAAACGTCATAGAAGAACAAATGCCATTAGATTTTTATTAGATAGGTTAATTTATATGGCTGTATCATGATTTATTTTGGTTTATGGCTGATGTTTTTTTGTTGCTTTTTTTTGCATTGCAGGACATTTGCTAGGGTTTCTTGATCTCCGCTGTTATTTTTGGATGGAATGAAACCAAGAATTACGCTTAAGTACACTAAACTAAGAGTTTTTGTTCACAAACAGAGAAACATTACATTTGTGCCACTCCCTCTCTGAAGACTTTTAAGCAGACAGTTGCACTGGTACACCATGAATACTGCATGGTATGTTTACAACAAATACTGTACAGTTTACAGAGGATCACAACATACAGATGCCTCCCGCTGTCAAGGCTTTGGGAAACTGCAGTGGCATGATCTGTACAACTGGCACTTCATAAAGCATTTACCAGTCAACTCGGAGACTGTGATGGGTTAAAGGATGGTGACGGAGCAGAGGGCAAGCACTCAGGCAGAGTCTGTGGCGGAAGCATGCGCACATTTATTCATACATACTTTGTAGATAGCAGGCTAATGTGTGTGTGTGTGTGTGTGTGTGTGTGTGTGTGTGTGTGTGTGTGTGTGTGTGTGTGTGTGTGTGTGTGTGTGTGTGTGTGTGTGTGCCTGTGTGTGTGTGTGTGTGTGTGTGTGTGTGTGTGTGTGTGTGTGTGTGTGTGTGTGTGTGTGTGTGTGTGTGTGTGTGTGGCATGCCTGTTCCGGGCCAGGTCATTAGAGGCAGCTTGCTGTGCCCTGATTTGTGCATTCACAGTATGTGAACACAGCAAGACATCGATTAGTACTTTGTGTGGCATTTCACACAAGCCTCATCTCTCCATCTTCATTTCCTACTTACACTGGATCCTCTAGATCAAATCTGTAGATGATGTTTGTGTGGGCTCATGAGTGTGCAAGGAGAGAAAAAAGTTATGACATTTTCTCTGTTGAAGGAGTGCTAAAGACAACTTGAAGAGGCCAGAAGCTGGCATAACTGATTGTTATTGTGAATTCATTCATTCTTTTAAAATTTTTTGTGAGCAATACACCAGGTAGTGTTTCAGGGCATCACGGGCATTCATTTGTGTAATAACGTCAACATTTTATTACCTAAGACTGTTCAACTGTTTAAATATTTTTATCTAAGCCAAACTTAAAATTTAGTTTTCATGAAAATCAATTTAAATAAATGTAACTTTTGAACAGTCTTTGACAATGAAGGAGGCCACAGACCAAATATAGTACAGCTACAATGTCTGCTTGCAGTTACTTCTAGACCAAAGATCTACTACCGGTATATAAATCTCCAAGCAGATGGGATAGTTGTCATAGCAACTTAATCTGACACTGTCAGAAATGTGATTGACAGCAAGTATAGAAGACAAATATGTTATGCTGAATCGATTCTTCCCCAAATGGTCAAACTTTTCTTTATTTAATTTTTAAGACAAAGAATAGATCCAAATCTGCAAACAAATCTTTATGACAACCTTTAACTCTTACCCCTGATTTGATTTTGATCTTGTAATAAATTAATGAATACATTGACAATTATGCAAAATTCCATCCATTCTGGATGTTTACCACGGATACACATGGGAGGAAACAGCAATTTGGCAAAGTTATTCATCTTTTTTTTATTTACAAAATTAGCAGAATGGGTACTGAAACATAAAATTAACAAATACACCAACAAACTCAACAAAAATGACAAGTATTTGGTTAAATTTCACAGGATAAAGAACATTGAGGCTTAAGTCCCATTAAAGAGATTAATGTTTCTCCAATGGCCAGGTGGAAAATGTTTTCATTTTGTCACATCAAAGATAAATTGTCTCTAAACAAGTGTACATATCAGACAAAAGGTTTATGTAATTATATTTAAGATGCCTCTATATGAGATGGTGCTAAACAAAAGCAATTTAATTTAATTTAACGAGACTAGTATGATGTAGTGGATCCAAGTCCAGTGTAGTTGTTAACCAACCTCTGTAAGTTCAGGTCCTCTACCAGAGACATAAAGTAAGAGCTTGAGGGTTCTATGCAGTATTTTCCTGGACTGACATCTCTGATGTTGTTCATGGGACCTGCTATAGTCAGTCTCCCAACTTGGAAGTCACAGCTCTGAGTGCTATGGCTACTACTGTTGCCACTATTGTCTTCAACTTCCACATATTTCCCATTTCTTCCAAGACCCTTGGTATTTCTCTAACTCCTTGTGTTTATGTTGCTGTAGCCTGGGATTGCTGTGTCTATCACCAGTGCTCTCTTCTGGAGCCTGTCAACCACCAGAATGACCGATTGGTTAATTAGCACCAGTTTATCAGTCTGGATCTGGAAATTCCACAGGATCTTTCCTCTTTTTATTTTCCACCCTTGGAGATATTTCCTACCTTGGGTTTGGGCCTTCCAACCTATAGTCAGTACAGATATTCCTGTACACTATGTCTGGTACTTGGGTGTACCTTCAGGGTTTGTTTTACCTGCCTGCATCTTGCAACCCCGCTATTATGTGCTGTATTATTTCTGGGGAACCCCCCACAGTCTCCAGGGGTCTAGTGTGGTGTGGCAGACCCTGCCCACTATCACGCTTGTACTCAATGCTTTTTCTTGTGCTGTTTGATTAATGCCTATGTGCTGTCCTTCGCAGCAGCCTTTTCCAGCCGCTGGTAGGTTTTTTCTTTGTCAGACACCCTTTTTGATTTGGTGATGGTACATGCCATGCACTGGCTTCTCTTTCCATTAAGTTTATCTTCCTTCTCCTCTCCCACCTCCTTCACTTGGGAGTTCATCATTAGGGGGCATCTTCTGGATATATTTCTGTGTCTTTGTTGTTTCATCCAGGATGGTGGCTTTGATGCTCTCTAATTCCCTGGTCTCCCGCCTTCCACTTCATGTATAGTCTCATGGTGCTGGATTTGAGGTGAAATCCTGGCCAGAGTACTATAACAGCAGGGTACCTGCTTACTGGTAGGGCATATTAATGGCCTGGACTTTGTTCTTCCCAATCAGCTGGCTTTTTTGGATCTTCCTTAGTCTTTTCAGGTACTTTACTGAGGAGGACTTCCTTGTAGTCTCCTTATAATTTCCATTTGCCTGTGGGATCCAAAGGTATTTGTGTTGTCCTGGATATCTGATACAGTATGTTGCCATCTGGTAGTTCAACCCCCTAAGCTATGTTCATTTTGCCCCACTTTGATAGTATTCAAGCACATTTACCCAGCCTGAGTGACAATCCATTATCACTGCTGTACAACCTGATAAGGTAGATCAGTGAGCGTCTCATGTGTATACAGTTTGATGTCATCAATGGAGAGGTGGGACCCATGATTGTGCCATTTCTGAACCACAATCCATGGCGGTGATGATCTGGCGCAGTGGGTTCAGGCAGAAGGCAAAAGAGAGATGGGGACTGGGCATTGGTGCTATATAATGCCTCTTTCTCCCAAATGTTCTTTCAGTACTGTTCAGTCCAAACTGTCCCCTTCGGATGGTTTGGTGGAGAACATTTTCTTTACTCTCCTAGCTTCCGATTCTGTTGTCTATATTTCTGGCTAGGTAGCCAAGTCTGTGAGTCTGTGTTTGGCAGATTCCAATGCCTCAGATACTGAGAGTTTGTTGTACCACTTAGGCAGTTGTTTCCTTATTGTACCTTTCAACTGTTCTAACATATGGCCTAGTTCTTTCCACATATCCTTGATCTTGGTTTGCCGTCTTTTCTTCCCTGGAAGTTTCTTTTCTTCATGCATGTGGTGTTGCTCCTGTAGCCACAAATCTCTAGGATGACTGCTACTGTGCTGTATACCAGCGGATTAGTCTTGTTGATGGTTGTAGTATTGATCATAGCATGGCATTCACATCTTCTAGCAGACTTTCAGAAGCTACCTTATCTCTTGACAAGGGGTCACATAGGTTCTCCACTTTCAATATGATTCTGCTTCTCCAGTTAGCTTGCTTGTGTTTAGGTTATATGGCCATAATAATGGGGCTTCTTGATGATCTGTTGTCCTGGCTCCTCCTTTCTTTAGCATAATTGTGTCCCTCATCAATGTTTAGATGTGGTATCAAGTTCTGCCTCCAGATGTCAGAACACTGAGCCACCAGGTGTAATTTTTGGGTTAACTTAGATTTTGGGTTTTGAAGTATCCAGAGGTCTCACATCTTTTGAATATGTGAGTTTGCTTTCATAGTAGCATTTCTACAGTTCAATATTATCCTCCCTAGTCAGTGTGTATTTTGTTCCAGTTACCCATTTCTCATCAGTTTGCCCTGGTCCCCAAACAACTGATGTGAACCTTGTTTACAAGTCAATTTCCCTGTTGTGGAGTCAGTAAAGTTTTATCATATTCCAGGAAACTCTCACTCATTATTTGCAGCCGAGGTATGTGATCGGAGCTTTGTCCTTACAGAGATACAAACACCTACCAAGGGTAAGATTCGAAACTGGGTGATGTGGCCTTATATTGTTTTTATTGTCTTTTATCGTTGATTGTGTGTCCTCTCATGTACAGCACTTTGTTTCAGCTGTGGTTGTTTTAAAGCGCTTTATAAATAAAGTTGAGTTGAGTTGAGTTGAGTATATAATTTATAAGGCCACCTCAGTGCACTTTTGGAATAAACTTTCATATTTCCTAGGTCATATATCTTGGTGTAAATTGTTATGTTATTTACAACAATTATTGATAGGCCTGGGCTTTCGTGGACTTCTCTTGGTCCCTGGACCTCACTTTCAGAACCACTAATCTATTCTAATATATTTTTTGTTCAGTATTAATCTCAAATGTCCCGGAAATTGTGCATTTATGTATGCAAAAACTTTTCAGCGTGCATGGGTGGGGGGCCCAGGAATTTCTTGTTTGGAACCCCGAAAAGACCCTAGCAACGCCAATGCAATTATACTATATTTCACATTATATAACAGTTTCTTAACTAAAGCTTCATCATCCATATGCAGTTGTCTCATTAAAGAGTAACTCTTTGCACTTTCATCTGGGACCCCTGAATCCAATTCAAATGTGTAATCATTGCATTTTCACTCATTTGCCTTCAGTCTTATATAACCCCTATGTCAGAGCTTTTATTTTAAAATTTCCTTATCATTTGCGATTTCATTAGGTTTAGGGCAACAATACTGTCTCGGTCCAAGTAAAAGATTTACTTAGGGAAAAAAGAACATTTGGCCTAACATATACCCTCCCAAAACCCTAAACATTCTTCACGTCTTTATTACTGTAGGTCAGATTGATATTGGTCTCTTTTAGCTAAAAAGGCTTTGAGCTAAACAAGACACTGTATTTGTAATTTCTAGAGGCATAAAATGGTAAGGTTTGGTGACGGAGCTGAAACTGAAACTGGGACAATGAGTCGAACGTCTATCAGAAACTTTTGACTGTTTCCTTCACTTTTCACATCTACAAGTATATTTAATGTTAAGAATGCCTTCTAAGAGAAAATGAAGAAACATGCAGTTGTCCCCAATAAGACTGCTGCCATTTGAGAAAAATAACAGAATTAACTGAATAGGGACCACATGAAAATGTTGTTCTTAAGTTCTGATTGGACGCAAACCTCTATTGCAAAGGTGCTTCAGTTAAATACATTCTGAACCAGTGACCTCTGCTTCCTTCAACATACTTTTGATTTAGTTTTTAAAGAGAAGAAGTACCAGAAGCACAGGTTTTTACACACATCCTACATCTTTCAAAATTACAGCTGAGGACCACAGTTACTCCATTAAGCAACGCACCAACTGCGGCACCACCTTTCTGCCACATTTTTGTACTGACAACAAAACGCACAGTGGAAAGCTTAATTACCATGCAACACATGACAATGACTTTGTAGACACAGATGATACTGAGCGCAGCGCAGGGATGTGCAAGTCCAGCATGCCTGTCTCATTAACATCCATGGATCTATGATCAGTTTGCATACACGCATCCAAAGTGAGTGGCCCTTGACACGGTAAGTGCTCAGGAGGCTGCAGGAAACACGAAGGATGGAAAGCTGAAATCAGCAGCACATGCACAAAAAGAAGATCTGGCTGGAACTACACAAGAAACAGAACATGTCTTTTAATGAAGCAACCGTGGTCCTCGGTCATAATTTTCAAAGAAGCAGCAAAGATTAAAGTCAAAGGAGTCTCCCAATGGCTTCGAGTCTGCTCTGCTTTGAAAAATACCCCCAGTGTACAAAGCACCCCCCACACTTCTTCCCACCACCTCCTCCTCCTTGTTCACCCACCCTATCGTTCTCTCTTTCACACTCCTCTTGCTCTATGTTTCTTTCTTTTCTCCTTTTTTTCAGATAACTGGAGCTGCACTTTAGCCACCAATTCTTGCCCCTGATCCCATCATTAAAAAGGCTCAGGCAGAACAAGGGCTTTTTAGGTGTGTGTGTGTGTGTGTGTGTGTGTGTGTGTGTGTGTGTGTGTGTGTGTGTGTGTGTGTGTGTGTGTGTGTGTGTGTGTGTGTGTGTGTGTGTGTGTGTGTGTGTGTGTGTGAGAGAGAGAGAGAGAGAGGGAGAAAGAGACAGGCTGACAGACCTGGGCCTGCCAAGTGATGTGGCGCTCACTCTTTAAGTGCAACAGACACCTCCTCACCGACTACAGAACTAACACTATGCCACGCGCACACACAATAAGATGAATAATTGATCGGCCTGGGGCTTCACGTGTTAAGAACAGAGGAGGCGTGCCAGTAGCGTTTTCACTTCAAATTTGTATTGTCTTTAGTCTCTCCCAGCCATCTACATTTCTAACACCTGCCTCAGTCAGATGTGCGCTGGTGCACTAGCCCCGGAACTATCTTTCATCTCGCACACACTGTTACTGGAAGAATAGGAAAAAACACACACTTTCAGGAGATCATTATCTAGTAGAAAAACCAGGACACAAGTTCGATAGCTTCCTTCTTTCCTCCACCTCATCCGGCATAAATCTTTGTTAGATCATTTCAACACCTGAAATGTCTCTCAAAAACAGGAAAAAAAAAGGCTTTGAAAATGCATCTTTGTTGCAAAAATATTCAAAATGTATTTCAATCCTATGGATAATGTCATAAATGTACTAAAGTATTGTAGAAAAATGAAAACTTGGAAAAAAATAAACACATCAAACAGATCAACTATATTTTGACTTTAATGCATGTGCGTATTTTTTCAATTGTTATCAGTTAAACAATTATCTCTTTAGATCCTTTACACAATAAATAAACTAATACATTTGATGATGAGAAAGTTACTTGGATAACTATTGGATAATATTTTTAAACATTATTTCCCATACAGGTTGGAGTTTTTGAGCATATTTCCAGCAATTTCTAGCTAAGAGTAGTTCAAATAAATAAATATATTATTTGCACAAAACTGCACAGGCTTTGTGTTACGGCAAGAGAGTTATTTTATGCAATTGTAATGCTCCTTGTAAATGCAAGCTGTCCAAATTCAACATACTATAATATATTAGTACTACTACCTTTTTAGCTCTGCTTTGAAAAAAAATGTCTGTGAGATTAGTTTAGTTTTTATAATATGCATTTTGTGATCTGTATCACGCTGTCATATGTACAGAGATACAATCTGGAAAAAGGCACAACATAGCCAGAGCATATCAGCATCTTGGGTGTTTAATATATAGACACATTATTTATTCCTTTGTACAAAATCAGTTTAAAATGTAGTAAAATAACAAACTTTGATGAATTTAATACCATTCACACCTGTATTCTTGGTAGCAAGAGGTAATTATTTAAGAAGCAATAAGCCATCATTTTAATTTGCTTTGTATAATGTCTCAAAACTATCATCAATTAACACAAGCTGTCAGTCATTTGCCATTTGTTTTGTATTTTATCCATCTTATGCCACGTTTACACATAGCCGGGTATTTACAAAAACGGATATTTCCCCCTCTATGTTTTGAAAAATACCAATCATTTACACAAACCTGCATAAATACGCTGTTAAGGTGCTATGAGCAGCCAAACCTACAGGGGGCAGTGTAACGAGAAGCATAAAGTCATGCTAGCCAATCGGAATCCTGGAAAAAAACGTCAACAACTGACATGTGTAACTTCCAGTTACTTCCAAGATGGAACGAGATACTTTCGTTTGGAGTTACAGAGAAGTTGAGTTACTTTTAAGTGTGACTTTAGAATATAAAACAGGTAAAATACAAGAAAATATTGACAGTGGCTAAACAAATTGTAAACACAGGTCGCACACATGACACTGGTGACGTTTCTGTCGCATAATGTGACGTTCTGAAGCCTAAATGTCAGATTTTTCTCTGTTTACAAGCAAACGTAAAGACAGAGTTTTTGCAATTCTCCACTTTGGCCGGAGTTTTCAGAAATTATCGGTTTTGGTGACTTTGAGCTTCGTTTTCGTGTAAACGAACGGCCAAAACGCACGAAAACACCACCGTTTTTGCAACGTGTAAACGAGGCCTTAACTTCTTAACACGTAACCATTTGCTTTTCTTTAGTGACTCTTTTCAAGTTTACACTTTTTTCTTTCAAATTTTCATTTTTTAATCACCATATATTTCTGTTCATGCCACAATTTGAAATTTTGTGTAAACTTATTTAGAAGATAGGCTATTAAGAAAATAGATTTCATACATAATATTCTAGACATCAAAACTCTCTTTACACAGTTCAGATAATATTTGGGATTATGATTTGACATGTATCTAATAGCCTCTCAAAATCAGAAAGGGAAGTTTAACACAATTACCTTTAATAAAAGCTTAAGAAAGAAGAACTCATTAAGACAAAACAAAAGATGGACCGATAGTTATTACATATGGTGTATAATTTAAAGTATTGGTTAATGTAGCTTTGCATAAAGTTTAGATAAATAGCCTGATTCAGTCCTATAAAAGCTGCCCTTTAACATTTATAAAGCTCTAAAATTAAACATGCAGTTCTTGGACCTGTGCTGAAACCAGAGTTGAGAGAAGTTATGGTTTGCATGTAGTGAGACTGTTTTGATTTTGGCCAAACTAAACTTTCCTGAGTTCAAATGTTCTGGAGGTGGTCATCTGTTTGGTAAACTTTTCAAAAGAAATGACATTTGCCTGTATGTTAAACTTTTCGAAAGGAAAGACATTTGCCTGTATGTTAAACTTATTTTAAGCTTAAGGTACCTTGAAGAACATGAACTTATTTTTGAATCCAGTTCTATCACTGCCTTGACTTGCTTGCCAAGTTGTTCATATGCAATGGCCTCATGCATTATGAAGACCTGGCTGTGGCTGACAACAGTACAGTCAAAACAAGTGATTAAATATCTCAAAGTTGACTGAGGAGGAATTGAGATGGCTTGACCTTAAACACATCTGCTATCCCTGGTGGACTCCAGAACCAACTCCCTTCTCTGTAATCACTACTGTAATATTCAACGCAGAGAACGTCAAAGGGCTCTAATGTTTGTTGCCCTCTGCTGTGGATTGGGATGTTTTGCCTAGGGTTGGTGTCCCACCATTATGACATCACTCAGGTCCCTGGCAGAAGACTATCAAAGGCGCTGCAGTGGTCTATCATATTCATCAATTGAAAATATTTATACGGAGATGCACCCTTGCCACCCTGCAAGGGAAGCCTTCATAAAAGCACCATTCCACTGGCAACACTTGAAAAGTTACAAAACATCAAACAAAGCACTGGGAAAAGGAAATTAAAAATACAAAACGCTGGGGCAAAAAGGGAGACATTTTAAAAGAAGAGGAAATGCTTTCAACGACTAATGATTGAACAGCCACAAGAAAGCCAGGCAGTGATGGCTTTCTTGGGTTGCTGTCCAAGATTACTTTTGAATTAGCATACTGGGCGATCAATAGAAAGTGCTTGAGGTGATGTTTTTAATTAAGGTAATTCATAGTGTGGCTGATATGGGTAAATTACACAGTGCTTGTGTATAATTTGCATCAGGCAAGATAAATTTGTTGGTTCTGTGTTTCCTGAATCTAAAACTTATCTTTAATCGTCTGACTTCATTCAGGCAATATGTCCGGAATGTCTATAAACCACAAGTGAATTATTATGATTTAACGGCTCCCATACTTGCACAAATTGAACCTGAGCCTAGAAAACATTGCAGCGATTCTCTTGACCTGTTCCTTGTTGCTGGCTGTCACCTTACTATCCCCAGTTTTATGCAAAACTGACACGCCACTTGCTCCAAACTCATACTGTATTTTGTCTAAGTATATTTCACACAATATCAAACATCCAACCTCTAAGATTACTACTTAATCCTTTATAGTGATGCAAAGGACTGATAAGGACTGTTCCTGGTAATACATGAGATGGGATGCACCCTGGAGAAATTGCCGTAAAGGCTAATGATCAGTAGGTTTACATGCACTAACAGAAAATTTAATTATTGACTGACATCAACGTTTTAAAAACCATGTATATACCTTAGTCGTGCTGTAGTCGAACCGAAATGGAGCTCTTGAAATCAAGCTGTTAGTACCAGATATAGCGGGTGTAATTCAAGCTATTCCAGCATGTATACGCATACCACCGTTAGCTGAGCTGCCCTGGGACTCCCCTATCCAGAAGTGACGAGACCATGGAAGCTGGAATAACAATGGTCACGGCATCAAGACAGTGCAGTAGCAGAAGAAGAAGACTTTGCGTGCAACGGCCGCGTTTGTTTACTAATTGTTCTAACTAACTGGAAGAATGCCACCGTGAAAGGGCGTGTAGCACCACCTAGCGTCGCAGAGTTGACCGCACCTTACTCAATAATTCGATTCTCTTCTCGGGCATGTATACTTGGATTTCTCAGAAACTCCAGTTAAATACTTAGCTCAATTATTGCCAATATCTCGATTTAGATCTGCAAGTAACCGCACTGACTGAGAGGCAGGAAACTCACACACTAACAGTACATTCCTTTTAGATTGGACGTTGGGGTGGCCTAATTGACGCTGTCAGCCATTATTGACAATACTTATTCATAACAATACTGTATTTAGCACATAAAAAGTGCCAAAACACATTAATTGATGAAAAGCAAAAAGTACTATGTTTATGTCTTATTTAATGTCATGAAAATTAAAAAAAAATTGATTTGGCAGTCGCAGAGGTAAATTGGAAAGCAGGAGTCAGGACTTGATCGTTACGTGTGAACAACTCCAAGACTTGTTTAAGACGTTGGCTGATGCATCCCTGAGCTATGGTCAATGGATATTTCACAAGCCAAATATCTTTAGCCACACTCTCTGGCCACAAGCTACGGCCAGAGAGTAACTTGAGAGCGATGCATTGAGTGAGATCACTCAAAATATTTTTAACTCACTTTCATTTTTTTGTTAAACACAAACAATCTCTGCCAATCAATTTCTTTACCCATGTTCTTGTCTTTTTTTTGTGTGTGTTCTGATAAATCACACTACAGTTTGTACTATTCATTTCCTCCCGTGGACCAATTTAAAATAAATAAAATGAAGTTTCAGAGACCAGTTGGGTAATTTGGGGTTGGGTAGCAGCCAGTATGTGATGCTTTTACAGCAATCAGTCACATAATGTGAACAGTCATATAACTTCATGACTCCCAATTACAAAACAGTCAGTTGTTTATTCTGAACAGCTCACAGCAATCTCCTTGTTTAATAGTCATTTAGCCTGAACGAGGTGTAACATGTCTTTCAGTGGAAATCAGAGTAAACTTCTTTAGCCCAGCACAGCAGCAGGAAAACCAACTGACTCACAGAGAGGAGGTACATGTATGAGTTTGACAGAGTGCTATATTCTCCATGTCTCCTGAAAAATCTGTCATTATTGACAGCACCTCTAAGAATGAGATTGAATGGAAGTGGTGAATGCTGAGCCTACAGAGGATGAAAAAAGCTTGACTGCAGATGGATCATTACTTACAGGAAAAGGAAAAGCCTCATGACTCCATTGGTCAGGCAGTAGATAGATGAGGGGATTCTAGCTGGGGTCATTCATCTGTTGTTTATATTGATTACACTTTAAAATCTCATGCAATCTATGTACTTATCTGAACTACAGAATATATTTTTCCAGGTTTTACAAATAAAACAACGAAAAAATGTGAAATAAAGATTATGGGGAGTCTGGAATCACAATGAAATTGTCTGACTTCAGGGTGAGCAGCCTGGTTTGTATGTGCTGGTTGTGCTTTGTAGTGGGATGACAGCTGCATTCAACAAATGTAAGGTGAGGCAGTAAACATCAGTACAACTGTGAAGCAGTAACTCACTAATTCAAAGCAACTCTTTGTCCATTACCACTCCACAACAAAATAATGTCAAGGAATAACTGCCAGTCTTGCTGTTTAGTGTATAATCAGGAGGCATTTTGTGTTACCACAGGCCTTCAAGCCACTATTAAACCTGGAGACTGAAATGGGGACGCGATTCAGTGCAAGGTTTCAAAAACAAGGTGCCACCTACTCAAACACAGAGGTAGATTAAGTGGCAGCGAATGCCAGGAAGAGACATTTCAGAGGACTCACTGCTTCTCGGCATGCTTATGCAAGCAGAAATGGCTTAAATAAACCCCCATGAATATGCGATTCTTGTATGAAGACTTTGACAACAAAGGGCCCTCTGCATCGTTTTTGATGAGGCTAGATTGTCTGTGCTTGTGCGTAGATGTATGTGTGCGTATGGATCGGCAGTTTTCTATTATCCTGTCCTACTTCCATCTCTGATAATGTCCAATTAGGAAGGTGCTGAAAAGATGAGCGGTGGTTAGAACAGCTGGTACGTTTTGCTTACATGTTGCCAAAGTCTGAAATTGAAGTCGGAATATTTGTCACATGAAGATTAAGAAAACAAAACATGTTTCTCTCTGTTGACAAAACTTCATCTGTTAATGAGAAAAATACAAGATTTATACAAATGCAATTTATTTTATTCTTATATAATTCTAGAATATTTGCAATTTCTTCACTTTTCATTATGGTGCTTAAAGAGTCATTTTGATTCTCTGAGGAGAACATTTCAAAGGAAAAAGGAGTTTCCATGACACTTTTGCAAAGTAGATTATCAAATCCCCTGAAAAAACTACCTCCTGGAAGCAAAAAAAGGTTAATTCGATATTTGGGAGTTTTTTTCTTCTTCAAATCAGTCCTGTTTCCATTACAGGATTTTTTTTTTTGGATGTTTGGTTTTGCGTAAAGCTAGGGGTAAGAGAAACACGCCTACAGAGATACAATCGTTTATGACTTAATGCATAAAGCCCGTCCTCTCCCATTACGATTGGTTTGTGACGTTCACCAGAGTTGGAAAGGGCTGTGAATGGGAATGCCACCTAACTCATTTTACTCAAGAGAATTTTTGCCAACTGTGGGTTTGGCTGAAAAGGCTGGGTAAGAACTACATTATCTGGCAACAGTTGATCAATACAACTAATGATCTATAGCCCATTCGTGAATGTTTGTTACTATAAATTAAACCAATTCAAAAAAATAATGAATGATTTGTTTGTGATAAGTTTGCGTTGTGTCTGGACTGAAATGTAATTTACATGATTACTGCCATGATCAGTTATTTATGATCATTACACAAAAAAAAAAATAATTCAGTCTTCAGCCAGTTGTGTTGCTCTCTCGTTTCATACACTTGATTCAGTCAGTAAGTGATGGAGGCCCCAGTGTTGGGCCCCAGTGATTGATGTGGTTAATGTGACTAAAGCAGTGAGAAGTTAAGGTATGAAGGTGCCCATGAGAGTGAGAAACGACCTGATGTCATGAATTTTCTCCTTCGGTCCATGGTACTCTCAATAGAATGCGACTATAATGTGTCTTGTGCTGAAAATGATGATCTTACTTCAAACAAATTGTGGAGAAAATGGTCACATTGGACAAAAAAAGTACAAAGTATATAAACTTTAGCTGTTTCATGACTGTAACAACTTTCATGAAACTGATATTATTCTCTCATATAATATATATATATATATATATATTTTTTTTTTTTTTGTCTTAAATCCCGTTATCTAACCCACAAAACCTCCCCATGCCTCTCTTTTAACTTTATTTCTATATTCATATTCCAATTTTACTTTCATTTGACGGTTCACTTTCTCTCCAAAGTCTCGGTAAAATAGCTCCCCTTATGACTTAAGCAGAATTGACAATTAGCCTGCTAGCTGGAGCAGAGGTCTCTGCAGTGGGTCCCCGATGGTTCTGTACTGCAGATGAAGAGATTGAACCGCCACCGTCAACGGTTCCCTGGCTCAGATTGGCTGCTGTAATTGGTACCCTCTCTGTAACGCTCACATTCCATCACACTTTATTAACGCCCGTCATCCAGTCAAAAGCTAATCTTTTATTCTGTTTTCCAATTATTGTAAAGTGGGGGTCTTTAAATGAGGAGGAGGAGATAATGAAATTAACTTCCGAACTTAGAGCAATTCTCTGTGGCACAATGATCAGATATTCTCTTGGTCTGGGAAATGTATGCAAATTTTATGCATCTATCATTAGTTATTACCATTGCAGCAACATAAAACACAGTTTTCTTGAACAATTAGACTTAAAATGGTGCATTTTAATCAGTCAGGGGAGGCTCGCGTGCATATTAAAACTGCTGTAATTGAAAAGTCTGAACTTTTGACACTCTGTGAAGAAGTGTTTGACAGCATTGGCAGTTTGTTTACATCGTACTCTGTCTGTGTTCCGTTTCAAAGATTGTTTCATAATACGTGAAAGCAACCATGGGGAATACTCAAGGATATTTCCCCCTTTCCTTTTCTTGTCATGTGTATGTAACCCCTCCCTTTTGCTTGTTTGCTTGATTTCTTTCCATTGTTTTTCAGATCTACGTATCTACTTATTGCTTATCTCACCTTGTCTGGTGAAAAATATCCTGTGAAAGTTCAAGTTATTCTTCAAGTCATTTATACTGAAGATAACATTCAATAGTAATCAAAACAAAGCGTATTAGAAGAGACTTCAAGAAAGACCAAAATGTACAGTTTATTGGAGGAAACCTGTTTGCTACATTGCCTATATTTTTGGACTGAATGTTAAGCTCAGTCAAGCTTTCTAACTGTTATAATAAATGAAAAAAGCTTAAACACTAAAATTCAGTATTAAAACTAAACTGGAAGCATTTTATCGATTAACTAATTAGTGGACAGACATAAATGCACCTATTTTGAATGTTTGTTGGGTTTTTTTTTTGTAAAATGTTTTTTTTTATTTCACACTAAACAAAAATGAAAAAGATTAACTTTGTAATAGAGTATTTGGAACATACACATTTCACATTTTAACTAGAACTCACCAAGGACGGAAAATATGATGCTAAGACTATTAAAATTGATTTTTTTCTTTTTCTTTTCATATTTTGTGGTTTTCTAGATAGAAGCTCAAATGATTTGTCAAGAAAAGTGGCTGTTTTGACTGCTGAATTGATCAAATATGAAAGTGATTGTGATTCAATATGACTGTTCTGTCTCACATAAACGATTTGTATATTTGTATATTAACGTTACCCCACCAGAAAGGACATAAACAACATTTTCTTGCTCAGCACTTTCATTTGAATGTTTCTTGGCTAATGAATTTAACACTCAATAAGTGACCCCTCCCCTCCTCTCCCCTCCCCTTTTCACCATAAGCTTTGAGCTCAGAGGGCCCCAGATGAGTTACCATCCCCACCCGCCTCATCAGTCACCCTGGGCAGTCTCTCCCCAGACGGGACCCCCAGATGCCCAGTAATGGCTATTTGATGACCCTCATAAAAGGAGTCAATGTATTGACGAAGCCCTTTGAGGACATACCTGATTCATATAAGGATCAATTCAGCCAATTCATAAGAAAAGCACCCGTGGAAGAAGAGGATGTATGTTTTTTCATGTGTGGGTGGGATTGACACGTGAAGGCATAAAATTACACCTGTGACCCAACAGCGCTGTGTTCTCAGGTTGACCAAGGCAATTTGTTTATGGATACCACACCATGTTATTTAATAATTGAATCCATCTCAGATTAGATTATCATGTAAAGGCCTCCAGATTATATTATACATGTCACTGTCTGTCAGGCATTGTGCTTTATACAATCAGTTTACATTTGAGGGTTAGGGTTGTTCTGTAGTAGCTATGATGGAGCTTTAAAAATCACAGTAAAATTATTCATTCTCTTGAAAAACAAACAAACAAAAAAAATACATATAATCGCAAACCAGAATATATATTTATATATATATATATATATATATATATATATATATATGTGTGTGTGTGTGTGTGTGTGTGTGTGTGGACAGTCAAATCCTGAAGTTTTTAATTTCTAAATCAATCCTAAAATCTACAAAAAACAGGCAACATTTTTTGCCTGCCTGTTACATTTTCCAAGTTAAGAGGAGCTGTCAACTAGAAAAGACAGTAGTTCTCGTCAAGATATCTCTCCCAGAATAATCAGTGCCTGGTTGAAGCCCTGCTGCCCTGGCCTCTGCTTACCTAATGAGACCCCATGCCCACGATTTCTCAGCGTGCTTCAGCTCACCAGCCCACTTCTGCTTCACCCAGGGAAAAGAAGAAGACGAAGAGGAGGAGCACGAGGGGGGCAATGAATCCAAACACAGCCTCCCCTCCCTCCCAATTCATTTGCATGTACAGAATCTGGAATGATATCCACAGAGAGGGAGAGGCAGTCAGGAAGGAGGGCTTGAAGACAAAAAAAAAGGAAAAAAAATGGAGCGAGGGAGAAACACACATACTCTCTGTCCACTAGTAAGTCCACAATCAGCTTTTGGCTTTTTCTTGCTTCATCTTCAGGAAATGTGAAACAGATGACAAGTAAAATTAGCCACCAAAGAATTCCAGTCTTATGAAAAGCACCAAGGGTGGGAGTGGTAGGTGACGTAGGAAAGATCAAGAAAACAGATTAGCAAAAAAGAGAAAGAGCCGAGGGTAGGGCCAAAGGGAATAAGGGAAGACGGGAGTTTTTCTGAATGAAATCCAATGGCAGATCCTGATGGTGAGGAGAGGAGAGAGTGGAGAGCCCCAGTGTCTGCAGCTCCAAAGGAGGATGTGATGAGACTGCATGGCTAATGAGGCAGCACTCCTCTCTGACTCCACAGAGAACCCAGCCTTTTCTTATTCCCATTCATCATTAATTCAACAACGTTGATAATTTCATTAGTTTTTTTTTTTTTGCCCTGTGCATTTTTCAGGGCCTTTATCAATAAATGATGGACAGTGGACCAGAGGCTGCCCCTGCTTAACTAAACACACTCATTTTTTTTCTTCATTCCTTTACTTTCAAATCAGTATGTGTGTTTAATTACGACTGAAATATTATGGAGAGAAAAAAGTAACAAAACAAACAAATTTTAAAAAGCAAGTATGAAAAGTTGACGCTTGACCCATGTCTTTTTTTCAGTTTTTTGCTTTCAGCTAATTTAAATCTAGGGTTAAGAATTATACATTTTACTCAGCTACATTCAGCCAACCTCTGCAGAAATAAGACATAAGCAGACATGGACAGATCCAATCCTCAATATTTCAGACTATATTGCATTAGAACCATAATTTTTAATCATCTTATAATCCCATGAGCAATAGATTACCTTGGGAAACCTTTGCAGAGCATTAAAATGTGGAGTTATGTTAAATAACCTACTACTACTCATACTACTTAAAACTTTGGTGTGTAAAAAAAAAAAGTGTCAATTACTCAGGCTTTAGTGGCATCTGGGATGAATCCTCACGCAGAGGAAACATCTAATGTGGTGAGACGATTTAGTAGCGCAGAGCTGTTTTTTAAAAGAAATAGGCGCCTGTTACTTTTGCACACCCAGAAACATGTTCTCAGAAAGAGAGCATGAAAGCCTTAAACTACGGTGTTTTGGTAACGCCTAATGAATCCTAAGGAAAGAGTAACAGTAACAAGTCGTTACAAACTTTTATTAGAATGTGTAGTGGGCCTGAATGTGAAAATACATTTTTATTAGCAAATAAAAAAGATGTTTATCGAAAAAAAAGATTACAATTCTTCAGTTAAGACTTTCTGAAAATAAATAAAAATTTAAGTACATGTAGGATAGGTTTTTTTTTTTGTTTTTTGTTGATTTCATTTATATTTTTTCGTACAATATTTCTACTAAAATTATGTTTACATTTCAGCCACTCCATAAATCTTCTGTGACAGGTTGCTATTAAACTCGATGTGGACTGATTGTTCCCTGAATGAATGAAATCTGATGTTTATGTGCTTGTTTTCTTTTACACTGAATCTGGCAACTAGCTGATGATATTGTTTTTATAAAAAAGCAAAAGAAAAATCACATCCCTGCTGTTCCTAATGAGATATATATATATATATACATATATATATGGTTTAGTTTTTCATTTTTTTCATTTTTTAGACCATTGACGATAAGTAATATAAAGCGTAGTGGGAAAAAATACCAAAGTACATTTGCCAAATACAGCTGAAAAGAAAGAGCACTCTGGGACCAGTCATCCTGGGATATAACATATGGCACATGCAGTGACACAAGGCCATCTCAGGTGAATAGACTAGTATCTGGCACACTAGAGTAGCGCCTGCCTTGGCACAGTTGTAGAGATATAGGGAGCTTGGCCGGGGTGTGCGTGCATACACTTAGACAGATACAGACACATTCAAAAGACACACACACGCACAGACACACATACACACACAGAGAAAGACTGGGGACTCAGAGGCTGGATCCAGGGATTACTCTAACCACATTTATTTATTAACTCTCAATTAAGTACGGGTGTCCCAGGGCTTAGAGTGGCTTAGTAAGCAAGTGGGAGCTCAAGCACGTTTTGATGACAGTCAAGGCCCCTGATCTCAGTTCAGTTTGGTTTGCTGATTAAATATAAGCTTTTCATCTGTGGATACAATACTATTAATTAAATCATTAGATGAGTGATTCACTTATGAGCAAAGGGAGCAGTGAAAAGAGATACTCATGTGAGGAGCTCGCTGCAATAACCACTGAAATATTCATTAATTAAAAAGAAAAAAAAGATTGCCTAAATTCATTGACAAGGCTTACATGTGTAGAGACCCTCTCCCTTCCTTCACTGGGTCATTCCCCTTCAGCGTGGGCACATGGTTCCTTTTTGATCACCACATAAAGGGTTCAAACGAACAGGGAAACTCACACAGATTACTGGGTGAGTGCTGCTGCACACACATACATACAAAGTTACAATGAGCCTATTAAGAATGTTGCATTTTAAACAGTTCTTTTATGAAATATGACCATGGAATTGTAATAGCTCGCTCGAGGGAAATGGGATCTCTGTAAATGTGGAGACCAGAAAAAAAACAACAGAATTGTGTCCTCTGTTTCCCTGCTGAATTACAACCCAAACATGATGCAAAATATCCGTATTTGTGATGTATCCCTCAGCTGACTAAGGACCCGTTATTGTAAACATATTGCTTAGGGAAAGATGTGTCAGATGTGTGTGTGTGTGCTTCAAACCTGTGTACATATGCAATGCTCTATCAAACTGCATTTACTGAAAGGTGGGGGTAGTAGTTTTGACCACAGGGCAGAAACGATGGAGAACACAGGGAGAGAGCATTATGTGTCCCTGCACTTTTACAAACCTATTTTATCATCATGTAATGTGTTATTATACACAATGGTAAAAATAACACATTACATATAGAGTTTGGGCAATTTTTAGCTGGTGATGTCAGTTTTACAACTGTTTAAGATGTAGTTTGTTTGCTGTTTGTGCCGTCTCGTTTGGTCTTCTGTTATGACTTTCTTGAGCCTCTTAGTCGCCACTGCCACGATGTCCGCTGAAGCTCTCTGAACTAGCTCCAAAAACCGTTGATGAGTGACATGAGATTGCAAGAGGCAACCAACAAGGGAGCCCAAAGTTAACTTAGTTTGTTATCAGGGCAGTGAGAGCACGAGAGCCAGGGGAGACTTCCTAAAAGTGCTCAAATAGTCTTTAAGATGCAACAGCAACTTTCCTCACTTCTTCATGCTTTGTGTTTTCATGACTCTAGGCATCAGGTTAAAGGTTGTGAGACCATGGTCAAATTCAGTACAAATCAAATAACATTACGAAATATATCAATATTTTGTTTACATTATTTGCTTCAAAGGTGTTAATCATCAGGGTTTAACACAACAATTTGTTTTTAATATGTACTTGGTCATCTTTAGAATCCAACAAAGGCGAAAAGTCCATGAATTTTTATACATGAAATGAAAAGCTGAGAACCTTCACACAAATACTCTGTGTTTATGACTATATACATGCACTCTATTTCTACAGTATGGTCTACATTTTAGTCTGCATCACACAGGAATACAGTCTATAGTATAGACTCTATACTATTGCATCTGTACTTTTATTTTGAAGGTCTTCTTTGCTTGTATTAGTTGTAGCGCAGTGCTTTAATAACATCTGCCATGCTTGACATAAAACTGTAAAATAAACATGAGGTGCCCTTTGCACATTTGTATTCTAGATTTTTATTGCATTTTCAAAAAAGTATGATAGGACAGAGCGCACCAAAGAGAAAATGTATTTCTACAAGCAACAGCAGAGGATGATATCCAACAGACAGCCCCAACATGCTGTGAGATGTGATATAAAACAAAGCTGCTGGTTTTTCTTTGCAGGGGAGGCACCACTTTCACCTCTTCCTGACAGGAGAGCACAGAAGCTGGAAGAGGAGTCGGAAGTGTGATACATGGACAGGCAGAGTGAAAGAGATGCAGAGAGGCAAAGGAAACATTGGGAGAAAGACAGAAATAAATTAAAGAGACAGAAGGAAGGACTTTTTTTAAAGATTATGTTCTGGGAGGCCTGTCTGAGGAAGGGAGTGCTTTCAAGGAGTTACAGGCAGATGAGTGAGAAGGTGGAGAAAAAGGAGATAGAACAGGTCAAAGCTGCAATGCTGACACTCAGTAAGAGACGACAGAGGGCTGTTTCACAAAAGTAGGATTCAGAAATCCAAGATAAGAGATAAATCCAGGCTCCACATAGCACGATCAGTTCATCCTGGCTTCATCCATTCAACAAGTCCAAACCAGGCTCAGGAGGTGCGGTTTTGTCAAGCCAGATTCACTGATTCTACAATGGATAAATTGCGCGCGCCCTACTTCTGAAGTACATACTAATGAAAGGAACCACTGCTGCTTTTGTAAGGGAGCGACAAAGGGCATGGCAAACAATAGCGGATTGCCTGAATGCGTAAATAGCCTAAAATACACATTTTTTAACCACGACTCTTAACGGAAAACGTTATAATCATATCAGTCAAGTATTTACCTGACATTTGCTTAGATTAACAACTTTAAACTAATAGATGAACAAGGAAGTCTATAATCTAATATGTGAATCTGACTGGATTAATTCTAGTTATTTGTGTCCTCAGTGTGTAGAGCGAGCACCATTTACAGAGGCTGTTGCCTTCATGCAGGCAGCGCAGGTTTGAATCCCAGTCTGTGGCTTTTTCCTGCGTGTTTTCCCCCCTCTCTCTATACCCTTTTCTTGTCCATCTACCTTACATCCTTTGAAAAAAAATAAAAAATTTAAAAAAAACGTTACTCTTTTTTGTTACACATTGTATCAATATCTATAAAGTACAAACATGACTGGACCAAAGAGGACTGGGCAACCACTAACTGTGTCCCACCCATAGACACTGCCCCTTCAGACATGGTACATCATTCCACTACTGAATATGCAACATAAACACATTTCTGTATGATATGGACTGACTGGCTAACATTAATCCAGTGAGTATTATTCATTTTTCATTTATTTATCCTTTATTTATCCAGGAAAGTCCCATTGAGATACAATATCTCTTCTGTCAGGGAGTCAAAAGGCATTTAGACTATTGACACCTTTCCACGCTAGGTTAATATGAGTTTGGTTAATGGTCAAATGACTGAAATAAATTAATCAATTAAAAAAAATGTAATGCAGGTGGGGAAGATTATGGAGATGTGCATATATTCTTTTAATGCCAAATACACTCTTCTGATGGTGCGGCAAATAGTGGCTTTTGATAAGATCTTCAGCATACCTGAGTGCAAGTAGGAGCACTTGTGAAATATCTGAACCCAGCACAGATCACCAGTGTAACGGTGAGGGCGTGGCTCAGCTCGGTGCGGTGCTTAGCTTTGGGACCCGGTAGTCTGCACAGGTAGCAGATGACGTCCCCAAAAGCCGTAGCGCTCATGAAAGTAATGGTTGGAAAAAGCCGGGACTTTCAAAACACTCCTTCTCATCTGAAAGCCCTTCTCAGTATACAGTAAGTGCTTCATCATCGAATACTTCATTCAAAAATTGGGCTTTAAAAAAGAAAATCCAAAACAAACAGATAAGAAAGGGGAATCATGGACAAAACACGGTGAACAGATAAAACACCCGGCATAATTAACCCTGGCTGTTAGCCTGGTCTGGAGCAGGCTAGCTGCAGAGGATATATTCCTATGGTAACTTCTGGCTTCTAATTCAGCCAGGACATCCGGGAAATCCCGGCTTAATCCGCTATCCTGGTTTTGTGAAACAGCCCTCAGGTGTCTCATGTCATAAAAACTGTATGATTGAAAAAATAAATGAATAAAAATGCTGACACTGCACGGACTTTCTTCGTGTTGGCAGAGCATGATATTTCAGTCCCAGCTGCAGAAATGTTCCAACCCTGCAAGACATGTGGATATTAAGAGATGTGCACATGTAAAGAATAAATGGTCATATACTGATGCAACTGATGTCTGGTTCATAGGCTCCAAGCGAAACCAGTGGCAAGGGTACAAACGCAGATGAGAAGGATGCTCCTCCTGCCGAGATAGAGTTGTGTGGCTTGAGCATCTGCCAGTTCACCACCCAAAAGGGAGTGTCGGTGGGCTCTTCAAACACCCTGCGTGGGTCCTCCTCCTTTTGATGCTCCAGGAGAGGGACAGGGCAGGGGGAACGGGGGCCACTCCTCCACACACGCTGTTGAGCTCTACTGAGCTCAGGCAGGGGAGAAAAAAAAAGGAGATGTTAGAAATAAAAATGGGCTCTGACAAATGAAAAAATACAGTAGAAACAGAAATGTAAAGAATTAAACACTAGTTTCTTGACCTATCTGTAAGAAGACACTTAGTAATGGTTTAAATTGAAAAATGACAAGACATATACAACACACAGGTGCCATCTTGCCTATTGTGGTGGCACAACAGCCACAAAAAAAAATAATCAAATTTTACTGCATTATCAGTTAAATACAATCTACGGCTTTGCACTTTACGTAGGTGTGACGGCATATACAAGCAGATAGCTGCTACGCTAAGCTGACGCCACTTCAGTCGCCATGTTAACAGTTGCAGTAAAACGCTCAGCAACCCTGGACATGATCCCATATTTCCATCATGGTTTATGATTTCTGTTCCTCTATGTTTTCCTGTGTGCTCTTCTTTTTTATGCCTTTTGTCCTTTAACTCTTGGTTTTTATTTGTTGTGTTTAGATTAACTTAACTGTTGTGGCTGTATTCAAAACTACACACCACACTGCCATTGTGTAATGATTTTGCCTAAATGTAGTTGACAGTACGAAAGTATGCAAACAGTTTGCTACAAATAGCTAGTCCTAGGGGGGGAGGGGAAGGGGCGGGCTTTGTTTTTGCTCTGTAAAGCACATCGTGCTGCATTTTATTGTAAGAAAATTGCTATATTAATAAAGATTTGATTTGATTCTTATGCAAAAAAAAAAATCCAGCGTGCAACTGGATAGTTAACCTCACACACTGTATCCCAATGCAATAGACCACGACAGCAGGAGCCGGTCATTATAGGCAGCTCTTTCTCCTCCTTTTGTTGCCTTCCTTGATTGTTTACATCTGTCTCTTTGTCTTTGAATTTTCCATTTTGATTTTGAATATTTTGTTACAGCAGCACTGTTTGTTCTTCAGCTTTTGATTAAAAAGGGACAAAAAATAACTTTACAGGTTTTAGTTCAGGTAGTTCCCTTACGCATGATGGTTAACAACACTTTCACAACACTGCCATAAATTGGTTTTGATTTGATGTTCTATTTGGCCACACAAATTTTCTCTTTCATTGTAAATTGTAAATTCAATAGAAAACACAAAAAAAATTGGAAAAAAGCTCATGCACATTGTGTTTTCTACTGTTGCGACATAGATGGATACCAGATTATAGTTTATGGTAAAATAATACAGAAAAACAGTTAATTCCAAGGGTTTCACATATTTTCTCCACTCACCAAAAAAGGAAACTGGATTACAGTTTTTCTCTATTGCTTAAACACATTTCACGATACTGCCCTCACTTTTCACAAAACTCTAAACACAAAACACTTTTCTAAAGCTACGTACACTAAACCTCACAGTTTCTTTTCAAAACCAACCCATCACACCAAAACAGTTGCTCATATGCTCAAAAACCAACCCATCACACCAAAACAGTTGCTCATATGCTCAAAAACCAACCCATCACACCAAAACAGATGCTCATATGCTCAAAAACCAACCCATCACACCAAAACAGTTGCTCATATGCTCAAAAGCAAACTCTGACACCAAAATACCACTCAAGGCCTGCAAAAATGTAAACACTACTGAGCATCATTAACCACATTACCAAAAAAATTGAAAACACAATGTTCACAGTGTGAGACTGTTCTTTATACAGTTTCACAACTGCCAGGATGCATTTGAGCAACCCTTATTTATTCTCAAATATGTTTTGGGCATTTACTATAGATTTGTGCATTTCATGGGAATAGTTACATAATTCAGAAAATGCAGTAATATCACAACTCAATGCAAAAATGAGTACCGTAAACTCCATAGAGGATCCATTACACACAATAGATACAGTACAGTAACAATTGAGAACACAATGTTCAGGGTGTGATTTCTTTTATTACAGTACGTTTGAAAATTGACACAGTATGTTGTATGTTGACACCGAAATCATGGGGCGTCATCACGTCGGGCTGGGTCGGGCCACAGGACCTCATCAACGTCACAGGCAATATTGTCCATAGCCAAACAACGTGGGAAGAATGCCCTGGCATGCCGCACCCAGCCTTGGAACACCTCCACAGCCACATCATCACAGGCCAGGTCCATAGCCCTGAGAAGGTTCTCTCTGGTGTAAGGTTGGCGGTCATAGACCTTCCACCGCCATGATGAGAAGAACTCCTCTATTGGGTTTAGGAACGGAGAGTAGGGTGGCAGACACCCATTACTGTAATGAACTGCTGATTGATGTAACATCATTGACCTGGATGCTGCGATGGAAGCTAACATTGTCCCAGAGGATGACGTATATGGGAAGATCAGCTGGCCCAGGAATCTGCTGGTCTGACACGAACTCCTCTTTTTCTGTATTGATCATCTATTTTTGTTTTTGAGCCTTCAGCAAACTGCACTGACTTATATAGGTGTGGTCACATCATTTGCAATAGGTGTTTTCAATTGTGAGTCGTTGTGTTTACTGATTGACACCAGGTATGTTCATTGTGTTCAAGTTTTGTTGATTGTGGGTATCATTTTGCATCACATGAGCTTCACAATGCATATTGGAGCAGAGTTATATGCAAAATGTGTTTTAGCACGGCAAAATGTGTTTAGAGTTTTGAGAAAAAGGGGATGGGTTTTGTGAACAGTGTCTACAGGTGAATTGTGTTTGTGGTTGTGGCAAAAGGGGCATAGTTTTACTAAATGTGTTTAGGCAACTGGTCATTTGGTTTAGAGTACTGGGTTTTGTGTTTTGGCAATAGAGAAAAACTGTAATGTATTTATTACTTGCTTTACAGTTAAAATGGCACAAAGAAACGCTGGCAATTTTTAGCTCAGGAGTGTTCTCTTTAGGTACAGTGGTTTAGTCACTTTTACAACACCACATATTCACTCTTGTTTGGTGTCTTACTTTGCAAATCTCTCATCTTCTTCCTCATAACTTCAAGTCTCTTAGCTGCTTTTGTCATGATGTCCACTGTTAGACACAGCTGAGTCCACAACTGCTTCGGATGGATTTCCCCTTTAGCAGGGACACTGTGACCATGAGTGCTAGATGACACTTTCTAAAGTAAAAAACAAAAACAAAAAAAAAAGCCTCAGTCTTTCACATTAAATTGAAACTGATATTTTAGCATGAAACAACTCGTTTGTATTACTTTAATAAATACTATTGTTATTACTCCTGCTTTCATGATCTCCTGTATTTGGATTACAACCCGATCTCCACATATTTACCTTTGATTCTATAAAACACTGCTTACGTCATAAGATTAATGTTTAAAGTCCACCCACATATTGCTACATGATGAAGTTATTCATCTGCAACTCTTGCTACATGACAACATACACACATCACACACTGTTGATTCAGTGGCTTCTAAGGAAAAGGAGGAGGGTAAAGGATGGTGTTTAGTCTCCTGACTGTCACAGAGGACAACACTAAACGTTTCCTCCATATTTTTTCCAGTGTGTTAAACTTTTCCACTTCCAATCTCATTTGCAATTCATGACTTTTCTCCTATACTCTCACTCTGAATGGACATAAAAATATATGGAAAGCAAAAATATTAGGAAAGCAGCTTAATCAAAATACACCTACAGGTTGTACATTTTAATACAAATGCATTAAAGTTCTGTCTTGTGCAACATATCAACTTTAATTCTTGGATGGTAATAGTACTGTGTTTGAACTATTTTTAAGCATTTTTTTGGAAGACTGTGCTGCATATTACTAATATAGAACCTACTATCAAGTAGTAACTTTAAAAAGATAAATGTCATGAAAAAATATCAAACTCATTTTCCAACAGTCCCAGGTCTTACTTTTCAATGTTTACATATGTTTTATGCCCATGCATGACACTTATTTTATATCAAACTGTAACAGATTTAAAGAGCTAAAGGAATCTTTCAGCAACTTCAGCAGTATTTAGTGAATAACAGGATCCCTTTGACGTTTTGCTATGTTGCCAATATTGCCAATAAAAGCAAGGACTGTGCATCCAAACACACAGCAGGATGAGGTAAAACTGCACAGGAGAGTGGTGAGGGAGAGTGAGTGCTGTTTCTCTGTTTTATTGGCTTCTGAAAACAGACCAATATTCAGCACTTTTAAATCTTAAAGATATCTTCTCGATAGGTTTAAGGCTAAATCAACACTCTCAATGTGCATCTGTGGGAGGATGGTGGGTATAAATCCCTTGCTTTCCTTAGACCACTGATGATGACAAACACTAAGCAATGTGCATATATGCACAGAAGTAAAATCACATATGGTTTGAGTTTTGTTTTTTCCCCAGTAACTCAAAGATTTAGATGGTTGCACAAATTACAGAATAATTGTCATGGCAACAACAAAAAAATGATAGAGGGAGAAAGAACTTGTGTTCAACATGCCATGGACTGTGTTACTGCAAGGGGTGTTATTGCCTTATGAATGAGCCTGCTGAGCATGCGCAGCGGCTTCCTGCAGCCTGTTTCTGCTGCGCGTCAGGATGAATGAGACGGGATGAGACAGGAAAACATTATTTGGTGGTCACAGTAAAAGTAGAAAAAAGTATATAAATAGTATAAAATAAAGCGAGCGAGTGGCAGCACGTCGTTGCTGCGCTAAACGCCGTGAGCGCCACGGACAGATGATGCAGAAAAAAAAAAAGAAGTGGTGTGATTTGAAGGTGGAGGCCAAGAGGTACGGAGCCCCTAAAGGGACACAGATTTTTTAAATATATATATATATATATATATATATATATATATATATATTTAATGAGTTTTACGTGATTTATGGTTCCGCGTTACACCAACGCAGAGCCTACGGCGTAGGTGCGCCGTGTGTAGTGTTTCTCAATCCTGGTCCTCGTGGGCCCCTGTCCTGCATGTTTTAGATGCTACCCTGCTTCAGCACACCGTGATAAAAGTACCTGTGTCATCAACACAGCTGTGCAGACCTTGGTTACAAGCTAATGAGGACCTTTTATTAGAATCAGGTGTGTTGGTGCAGGGAAACATCTAAAACATGCAGGACAAGGGCCCACGAGTTAGAGGGAGCCATAACATGAGTTAGGTTTCTTGCAAAGCTTTTGTAAGTTAATTTAGTAGCAAGTTACTCCAGCAATGGATCATTCTTCGTTCCTGTTTATAGCATCTTCAGACCTCCTCACCATCCCACGTTAACCTGTTTACATCATACCAGACTTGTGTTTAAATGTACCTTTGGAGGCTTGTTTATTGAGGGGACCAGCCCCGACACCCAACTCTCAATAAATTGGGCTAACAAACACAAGGAATTGAGCAATGTAAAAAGGGCTAAAGAACATAAATGGGGTTTTGGTGAGATGTTTGGCATCTGATATCAAAATTTTGACAGGAAATGACAACTATCACTTAAACTCTATACGAGAAGAATAGCTGTTTTTTATCAGTCTAGACTGGACACTGATACACTGACAGGTGTGTGTGTGTTTGTTGGTGAACTACAGAAACCAGTAGTCAAATGCACAGTGGAGGTCTGACAGTCTTTGACATGGAAAAGAATAATAATGGCAATGGTTCAAAAATGTCTGTTAAATATTGAGGAAGTCAGTGTCTTTTTGGTTCAAGTGATAACCAACCAACCAACAGGCTTAATAACGTGAAGAAATTTTCTTGACAAGCGTTTAATTTAACATTTTTATAAACATGATCTAAAAAAAAAAAGCAAGAAAGTCCTTACTTGCAGTCCTTGAAATAAACAGTTAATATTCCTGTCATGAGAGAACATTAAGAGAGCTACATTATCTATACATATAAAATAAAGGACATCAGCAATGATATAATATCTACAGCAGTGGGAGCAATGGTGACCTAGACCAGCTGACTGGAGCGGCAACACCATCTAAGTTAAGAGCGCTGTGAGGGATGGATACTGGGAGGCAGACATGAATCATATGTCTGGGAATTATGTCCACTACATTTAATATAGTGGGAGGGTATTTCTTTTCAGAGCCATGTGGTCCCAGCAAGGCAGAGACGGGGAAAACAAATCTGTAATGGGTGCACAATTGAATCAGGTGTCTGGTCCTCTTAAGGAAATTAAGTTGTCGCTGGAGCGAAGCCACTTAATGAGAGGCAGGCTTGTGGACAGTGACGAATGGTGGGTGACAGTGACAAGGGTGTGAGGCTGCCACAATATCTGCATTTCGACTGGTGATGATTTTTCATCCATGAACCCCCCGGCTCCCCCAAAGCTACCCCCCCTCTCACCCCAAGCTTGTCTCTCTTTTCATACACCCACACACACACACACACACACACACACACACACACACACACACACACACACACAGAAAACACTCCCTTCCCCTCATACTTCCCATTCCTAGGGTTTCAGTGGGGACACATTTGCTCCCTGTGTGATACTAGCCATTTATTTGCACATTTGTTCATGGGAAAGATGACAGCTAATAAAGAGGGGACTCATGCATTCTTTGACTTCACAGTGCATCTTGATGGTGGCGATCATACAGTTTTAATAGACGGCTTTCCATAGCCTCAGTACAACTCACAGAACACGCACAGCCTGGTCTCTCCTGTGAATGGCAGTATATAATATTATCTGGCTTAAAGGAAACCCCATTTTGATAGAGGATGTGGGAGGTTTACTTTTATTACTTGATTTTATTAGGCCCATTGTTATGCATTTGTATGTGACTAAGCAGGTAGCTGCTAACTGTAAATGCCTAAAATATTTATGGAAGATTTGACTCAATTGCCTAATTTCAAAATGGAAATCAAAATAAGGTCAAATCCTTTTCATATATGTGTGAAATATTTGAAATTTCGAAATTCGTATTAGACTCGGTGGAAACTCAAAATCCATTGTTTTGGTGTTCCATCTTTGTGTGGGCTTAGTTGCAAGGGCATTGACAGACTCTTCCTGCTGGGGTATGTGCCCCACTAATGATCAGCTCTACCCCACGAAGATTTTACACAGGAGTTTTAATGAGCTGAGGGTGTGGGATAATTTAAATAATAGCACTTGGGAGTTTTATGCAATTTAACTGAAAATATAAGCCACATTTAGCACAAAAAGTTCACACTTGCTTTTAAAATTTACTGGGTCTTTTGGTGCTTTGTACAATGCAGGCAATCTGAATATCAGTGCATATAGCAGTCCAGTGCACTGTTTTTTCATGTTTAGATGGTTACTCAAATTAATGGGTCATTAACAGAGTTGACAAGCTGAAGATGATCCATTCATTTGAAACAAGTCTTCTGAAACGGGGAAACATCTGTTACATGCAGGGCAGGGGTCCTGAAGACCTGGGTTTAAGAATACTAGGCATGTTTCCATAAGCGGGGATTTAGGGTAAGCCTGCCAGAAAGTAACCTCTGACAGGGCTGAACCCTCCTTAGCGCCTTCTGCTGCTGTGTCGCCAATATATTGTAGTGTCCCACATCATTTTTTCTTTTATCCTCCATCTTGATCAAATGTACTCGCAGCAAAATGTTTCTGGTCCAGTAGGTTCAAATTACCGGTAATTGTGTTCAAATGTCTTATTTTCATGTGAGAGTGCTGAACATAATTTAGAAGTCCCGATTAGCAGAGACTTCCTGTCAGGTTTGTTCCTGTAGGTCAGAGTACTTCTTTTACTAAAGGAACAATTTTTGCCCCGTAAAAGGTTCCTGAAGGCCACTTTTGCAGGGCCATTCCTGGTAATGGAGATGCATCAACAATTCAGCCGCAAAAACTACCCAGAAACATCACTAATGGTAATGCACCAACTGCTCCATT
This sequence comes from Cololabis saira, assembly GCF_033807715.1. Classification (NCBI taxonomy): domain Eukaryota; kingdom Metazoa; phylum Chordata; class Actinopteri; order Beloniformes; family Belonidae; genus Cololabis; species Cololabis saira. The sequence goes on from NC_084587.1 coordinate 22,778,794, forward strand.
GTATTGGCAGAAAGCCTGGATCACATTAAAGACGGATGGTTCAGATGCAGTTTGTGCAACAACATATTTTATGCAGCATGATGATAAGGTATCTCAAATAGGTATTAAGCACGGCTACAAGTTAAGTGGAGATCACAGATATGGGTGGCTGAAATGAATTTCCTCTGTAGGTTGTTTGGACTCTCCCTTCAACATGATGCAAGTTCCACAATTTGGGGGGGAATCCACATCCCAGGGAGCCAGTCGAGGTGGTTGGTGTATCTGGTAAAGATGACTCTTTGGGAGGTGTTTTAAGCATGTCCAAACGGGAGAGGGCTCCATGGCAGATCCAGAGCGCACTGGAGAGATTATATTACTCAGCTGACTTGAGAGCATCTCTTTCTTCCCCCGGAGGAGCTAGGGAAGGTGTTCAGGGAGAGGGAGGTCCAGACCTCTTTGCCTCTTCTGCTGCGGCTGTGACTCAATCTTGGATAAACAGAAGTGAACGGGTGGATAGACGGATGGTATGAGTCCAAGGAAATAATTGGTCTCCATATCTTTTTTTAACCTTGCAAGGCACTAAGGCTCGGGTCAAAATGACCTAAGCCAGAGCAAAGGCCTTCAGTTCCTCAGAGGGCTTGCCTACCCCTTAAGCCTGGGATATACTTGCAGTTCAGACCGCGTACGCATCATGCACGTCTTTTACACTCATACCACGCGTATCCTGCGTTCATTTGACGCGTTGACGTGCACGTTCTCAAAAAGACACTGAACTCGTACGCGACCTGCAGTTCTCGCTCCGGCCACGAGTGACGCTGGTCCCGGTCAGATACCAGCTGGCCACAAGTGACGACGCGGAGGTCGCTGGCGCCGTTTCCTTTGCCGAGATTGCAACCAAAGCAATTATATTATTATTATGTTATAATCTCCTACATCATCCAATGATGTCATGTAAACCTGTTTGTTTTTCTAATCTGCTACTGCTACTACCGCTGCTACTACCGCTACTACTAAATATTTTATCACTTTTCCAACTGTTGCTCTGCTTACTGCCCCCTATCGGTGACCGCCAGTACGACGCGCTCTCCTCGCGTACTATGTGAGCGACGTTGCAGTTGGTGGTGCACGCGAACGGACGTGAACGGACGCGAACGGACGTGAACGGACGCGAACGCAAGCACCAACAGCAAGTATATACCAGCCTTTAGCCTTGCAAGGGTTAAGAAAAGAACTTGTAGCTTTGCAATTGTCAACATAAAGATACTGTAGGTAATACTGAGGACACTTTTCACATTTTTTGATGGGGTAATTACTAACTATTCTATAAAAACAAACCAACAATCTGTATAAAATATTGGTATGTTCGGTATGTACCTCGTATGGGGGTCATACGGAACTTATTTGCGTGATTTAAACGAAGCCGGTAGCTCTTCTAACTCCACACTCCTCATTCTTATTCTTCTGCTGCTGCTCTTCAGTAATCGTCAGTTGCTGGCAGCTTTTAGGCTCATTACCGCCACCTGGATTGAGATGAGGAATTAACTTTTTAAAATAATCACTCAGACGTACAGTATTCGTCGTGTGCCTATGTGCACCGAACCGTGATGCCCGTACCGTGACGGGACGAATACAAATACCGTTACACCCCTAATATATATAAATATATATATTTTTCTGGCATTTCTTTTTTTTCACAAAGATTTTCTAAGAATTTCAGAATGACGTTGCTATCATTCAGTTTTGAAAACAGTGTGTCAGCAAAAAAAAAAAAGAAAACAGTGTGTCAGCAATACAAAAATGAGTTGCAAATGTCAGGTTATTTTTCCATTTGGACATATCTTAGTTGAAAGGAGTGAAAAATAATTCCCAGTTTCAACTGTTTTAAATTATCTTCAGTGAAAAGCTTTGATATTGTGAATTTAGTTTAAGTTAGTGAGTGTTAGCAAATGTAACATGGCACCATTTGTCTAAGACATAAAAAGCTGCACTTTATCCGCAGGAACCTATACTAGCAGCAGGGATTGTAGGGTGTCCTTGCTCTTTCCCCCCCCACTTCCATTACAGGAACCATGAGTTAAATAAAGTTTCAGGAGACATATACTTTTGAGATTACCTGGAACCTTTGTAGAGCTTTTAGCACTCAGCAGTTTGTTCTATTTCTGCCTTTCCTGTCTTTTGCTTTTCATCTCCACCATGGCTTGTAAATCTGTGAACTTCTGCGTTTCGACTGTGGAGACAAGGGAGACCACCAGTGTTGATTGGAATAGAGTAAATCTAGAGTAACGACACATTAATATCTGAGTTCGTGGTGGTTTCATTGTAAGGCTCAAATATAAAGAGCCTTAATTACTGTATTAGTACTGCTACCCTTATGGCTAATGTTTACAGATTTTGAGTTAATTCAGTTGAAGCACATTTCCTGTTTTGATTGTTCTTTAAGCTGCTGTGTGACGAGCAGGGAAGCCCCGACACTCCAGCAAAAATCAATGTCTTCCACTTCAACTGACTGCATTTACCATTTAATCTACCCTGTACTTCTAACCTCTTCTAACCTCTTTGGAAAAATGCAAAAGACACAGTGATGAAAGAGTCTTATCTCCTTGAAAAAAGGCCCATTGCATTCAAAATCTTGTTACTGTTGGTCAAATTGTACCTAAATACTGCTATGATCTGTTCATAAAAAAGGTACCCGTGCCAAAAGTCACCTTGCGAGTGTCTTATACTGTCTTAATAAAACAGCAATGTTTAACCTCCTTGGAACAAGAACTTGCTTTTTCATATATTAATGGCAATAACAGATGCATATAAGCTTGTTTATTTTTCAAACATAGGACATTAAAGTTCATGAGATGCTGAATGGAACTTATTCAACACAACAGAGTTAAGGTAGGACTCTGTGGGTATTATGATTTGAGATTGTGATGAGGCGATCTCCAGGAGGCAGGAATTGCAAACTTCTTGTTTACTGTGATATTCACACACACACACACACACACACACACACACACACACACACACACACACATATATATATATATATATATATATATATATATATATATATATATATATATGCGCAGCATGAAAGGCCCTTCCTACTGCAAGCGCCTGCTAGCACTGTCAAGCGTGCGATGCAGGTGGCGCGATGCAGGCGGCGCGATGCAGGCAACCTGAGAGACCACAGGCGATTTGGAAGCTTTCGGTATAAATTCATGGTTACCCATCACTAGTTAGACTAGGGCTGCCATTTTTCTTGCACCCGGGGAGCAGTTAGGTCTTAAGGCTTTACTCAGGGGCCCAAAGTGGTTCACCTAGGTTGCAATCTAGGGACTTGAACCTGGGTCCTCCAGACCTAGGCCCACCTCTGTAACTACTAGGCCCTGTATTATTCCTAAATCTGTGACATTTGTTTTCTTGAAATGTTATCTTATTTCCATTCAGATGCAACTAATTTCCTTAAGGTAATTGAGCCAGATATTTGCATATTACAATTTTTTCCAAATGTGTGATTACTGCAAATCTGAATATTAGAGCTTGAAAGTAGATCGTGCAACTACCCCAGTCTGTCTGCATAGAAATGGATTGACTATGTAAATGTGAACTATGGTTAAAAAAAAGGTCAACAACAACAACAAAAAAACTCGCTACATCCGAAAGTTTAACGCTTTAAACCATAAAACTACTTCAAAACCCCCAATCAACATATGTTTAGTATTTTATCAGTCCCTGAGCATAGGATGTTAGACCTAGCTTTGTTCTTCCCCTTGTGCATGTGAACGATTAAAATACAGGCTTATCTGCAATTTATGAATGAAAAGCTCAGCAATCTGTCACCTAAATGGATTAGTCAGACGTCAGAGATGTTGCCACTAAACATGCAGACATGGAAGTGTCTTGGCCTTGGAGGAAGAAACATTCTCATGTCCATGAGTTGCTTGGTGTCTTCAGTCCAATTTTAAATTCTGTATGCACTGTAGCAGAACATCTTGAAATGTATAATCCTTCTATGTCGTACTGCTTGTTATGAAATGTTGATTTGCCTCACTCTCTGCAATGCTTCTCCACTTTTAAATATTTGTACTTAATCAGTAGATACTACACCTACTGAAACATTAATTCTCATGCTAATTTAGTAATGTAATTCACATGTTTGAGAATCAAGTTAACGAACCTGGGGGTGAAGATTTCTGTATTGTGTAATTCTCTTTGACCTCATATAATCTTCTGTATGCATAAGTGGAATATTGGAGACATTGCAGTCTGTTGACAATCAATATGTGCCCTTTCAATGCAGCGATGGTGGGACCAGAGAATAGCTGAGTAGCTGTGGCTGCTGCAGCAGGATACCTACCAGATTGAGAAGCCACTCTTATATGCTTTTTAAAGTTACACTCTATCCATCCATCCAGACAATATTTTGGCTTAAATTTATTAGTGTGGATGGAGGCAGCATTGCAACAGAAATCATTGAGCACGATAGAATTCTATGATGCTTCAACACACTTCCTCTCGCTCCATCTCTCCCAGCTGACTGGGCATAAATAATTGACCCCATAGTCTGGGCCCCCGCTCGTTACTGGGGGAAGTGTCGGCCTGGTTTGTGATGCTGAGAGGGAAGGTGCGAGTGCCTACCATCCGGCTTGGCTTCCCCATCTACCTCTGACCGCGCTCCAGTCCTTCATCTTTAATGGCCTGTGCTGTGATCGGACATCCAGCCTTTCCAACCTTCCAGCCTTGCCCACTTCATCAAGAATGTGAACGGCTGGGTAGTAACACATCTACTGCCAGACAGGAGTTTTTAAAAAATTCTGAAGAATTCTCCTGTGAATATAAGGAGTTATGGGCAGCATTATCAAAGGGAACAGAGGTAGGTGGGGGAGGGAGCACTGACATCCCAGAAAGTTATGTGGGAAAGTTTTAGATACATACTCAAACTAGAGCAAAACTATTCATGGGGTTAAGGCGAGTACTATTGCTGCACGGTTTTATCACTTTTTTTATATGAAAGTTGGAAAAACCGTCTTTTACACTGCACTACAAAAGTAGTGCAGTGTAAAAAAAAAAAGGCAAAATATCCCATCAACTTCATGGCACATCACAATAAAACTATGCCATGTAAGTAACCATTCCCAGGTAGATTAAGGCTGAAAGAGGTTCAGTTACCATCTCCACAGAAGATCTCAGGTCACCATATGAGCAATTTTTGTATTTATGTAGCACAGTGAATTTGACACATCTGGATTTGGATAGATTAGAGGGCCACTAAACACTGACATGTAAGACAATAGCTGATTAGATCCCCCCAATATATCAATCAAACAAGGCTGTCAGCAGCTTCCTGCAGAGAGATCCATGGGAGACAAAAGGGGTAATGCAAAACATCGAGCCTGCAAATGAGAGGCCACATTATGCACTACTGCAAGACTAGCAGCCAAACAAAGACACAATGAAGATGAAGAAGGCAAGACAGCAAGGAAGCCGGTAAGAGCTATGGGACAGGTAGCTCAAACAATGTGAAAGAAAAGAAACACTAACTAAAAACCCTTTTGATTTAAAGCACAACAAAAAATGTTGCAATATTTAGCTCCGTGCCCTTCCCCCCATAGCTGTAGAGGTTACGCAGCTTTTATGACGTTTTAGATTTTACTCTCGCTTGATTAAACTCTCTTTTCTTCTTCCAATTATTTTATTTTTTAACACTCTTTGTAGGTCTATTAATCACTTACCTCTGGATAAACTTGTGAACCTTTTTCAAAGGGTGGTCATGTTAGAGTCTTAACTCTCTGTGCGTCTGAATAGTTGACACCAAGCTAGGGTATAAGACACTGGAGGATAACATAATCTTTATTTTTGAGCCATTTGCTATTTTACCATTTTCTTTTTACCATCCATCCAGTTATAACTGTTTTGATATTCAGGTAGCTTATAATTCAGACCAGTTAATTCTACAGACCCAGTTCAGACCAGGCATTAAGAAAATCCAATCTCAAAAGATAAATGTTAATGGACGATCTGAATATATGCTAGGGTGCATTCAGATCTGATCGCTCAGGATGCATTTGAAGGTGGTCTTGGACAATTGTGTCCAAATTCTCTTCTGACTCTGAACACAAAAGAATCCTTGGATAGATTCAGAGAACAGCCCAATAAACTAACTTCACTGGCTTCATTTTCTTCACAAAAGTTTTTGTCATGTTGTCCTTGTGATGTATTCACCCTGATTTTTATTGAAAATATCCATTGCTGAATGAAGTTTGGAAAAAAAGAGTTTGCGGCGGGTATTCTTCTTGTTATTCCCAATGTATTATTTTCTTTTATTCAAGTAATGTGTAGTTATTTCTGCCGTTGGTAATTGAAAATAACAACACATTTGGTGTTTGCAAGTTAAAATGACAGCTACGATCACTCAATGCACAATTGGGGTCTTATTGTTTTGCCCGGTGTGAATACATGCTTTAAATGTTTGTGTCTGGATTCTTCACGACGCATTTCAATGCCAGATCTGAATACGCCTCTCGATTCCCTGATAGCAAAATATGAGTGAATCAACGTTAAAATATGGTTAGGCAATAACATTGAATCCATGTTGAAGCCATTTTGAAGCCTGCGACAAACAGAATACGTTGATTCAACATTGATTAGACGATGGCATTAGAATTAAATGATTGATTGATGGTTGATTCACCATCAATCATCGACCTTAACCAAAAATCTACCTTTTTGACCATAATTCAACATTTGTTTAACATCTTTTGCTATCTGCCTCTCATTTGACCAATCTCTGTTGCACTGAAGTTGCCTAAGAATTTGAGACCCCTTCAAAGGAAAGTATGAATCGTCACTAAACAAATACTATCACTTGAAATTTATGAGCCCAAATTAGGAAAGATTATATTAACAGGCAAAATTGCATAGCAATGTTAATAAAGTCACAATGTTCACCCTGTCTGACAATTGTGCAAAATTCACTATTAGTCTTTCCTCGTGTAAATAGAGAACTGACAGGTCCAGCGGGAGCCCATCAGAATGATTCTGCAGGATGAAGGTGATAGATGCATTTGCATTCATTGCTATTTATTTTTCTTCTCTACTATGATATTTGAATTAAGTTTACAGTAAAGGACAGTTCCCAAACTTTAGTCTACAGGTCACATTATCTGCCGTATTCTGTCATAAAATTTTAGTTTAACAAACAAAGGACACAATCAGTGCAGCTTTAAAGGTATTCTCCCTGATTTGGGAGAGCTAGCAAGAATTTTGAAATTTTGAAAGTGGCACCTCCTCTAAGCCCCGCCCCCTCCTCTAAGCCCCGCCCCCTCCTCCCCCTCCCGTCAGCGCTCCGTCCAAAGCCACGCCCCCACAAACTTTGGGGAACGCGCATTTGCAGGAGTTCAGTTTTCCAGGACATTTTGGACAGCACATTTTCAACAGAACTACCCCATGTCTCATTCACCTGTAAGCGAGGCCGGTTTTAGGGGGGGGGCAGGGGTGGGCCGTGCCCACCCAAATGTGCATCCTGCCCACCGGCGTCTCCATCCCGGCGAGAGCGGAGAGCGCCGGTGCGGCTGGCGGAGCGCTGCGGTGCGCTGCAGGCTCTAGAGCCACGGCTACGCCGTAGACTACGGTGTAGGCTACGGCGTACCCTACGGCGTAGCTGTGGCAACAGAGCCTGCACGGCACCGCAGCGCTCCGCCAGCCACACCGGCGCTCTCCGCTCTCGCCGGGATGGAGACGCCTCCATCCCCACGGACCCCCATACTGCTTCCGAGCCGGAGCTGCTGCGGCTCTTGACGTGTCCCCGCGGGCTGCTGCTGCTGGGCAGAGAGTCCTGCAGCAGCAGCCCGGACTAACGGCTCTGCTCCCCGCTCACCCACACAGCGGGGACCGAGCTGCTCTGGAAATAACTACATAATAACTACATACTGGGGTCCGTGGCGGAGGGGAGGGAGGGGGGTTACACTGGGACACTGTGAGCCCAGGAGGACCCGTGGGAAGTGGACACGGGGGGCTGGAAGCGAGTGCGCCAATGGGACAGGGCGGGGGGGGCGTGGTTTAATATGAAGGCATCTGATTGGTTCTTTCCCTTCCTGCCAAGCCTCTGGTCCTGGACCAATCCGTTTCATTCGGACCGAATGGGCGGGGCTTAGAGGTGCCTCTTTCAAATCTTGCTAGCTTTCCAAAATCAGGGATTTGTTGCATAGAATACCTTTAAGGGGCGAATATACCTGCTGTTTGAGCCTGCGTTCGCGTTCACAACCAACTGCAACCTCGCTCGCATAGTACGCGTCATACCGGTGGTAACCGATTGGGGGCAGTATGCAGAGCCAGTTAGAAAAGTAATCAAATATTTGGTAGTAATTTAATAAACCAGCTGGTGGAATAACGGATAAATAAACAAGACAGCAACACTGTACGACAAGAAGATCACTGCACTGCTCTGCTTGTGATCTCGGTAAAAAAAAGATGGTTTGTCGGGCCGTTCAACCAGAGCCGTCGGGAGACTGGAGAGGTTGTTCGTCTTGCTCATGCAGTAACTGATGATGAGAAACAGCAGCAATATTCCTGCATTTCCTCTGTTTCGTTTGACGACTTGTTACATGGGATTGTCCCACTGATTCAGCTCAAAACCAAACACAGCGAGTCCGAGACCGCAGCAGAGAGCTGGCAGTCATCCTGCGCTACGGGGGCGACAGGGACGAGCTGTAGCAGCCAGTTACACGCTTGGAACGTGCACGCGCATGTCGTCAGGAGATCCATTTACGTAAATAGTTGGAACAAAATTGGTGTCGGTCGAACGATGAAAAACCTCTGTATCCAGCTCACATGTTTGATCGGTGGGCAAAACAGCCCACCAGCACCATCACTGCTGCATCTTCCGACGAGCACGACTCTGTATCTGCACCCAGGACTGTGTTGATTTGCCACTGTGCGGTGGCGATGTCGATCATAAATGTGAGGATAACAACTGCCCAGCCTCTTTTCAAAACAGTCCACAAGTTTCCGACATCCGCGTCAAGTCACTGTGGTCAGCTGGTTCTCTGGCCTGGACCAGCGCCACTCTTGGGCGGAGCGAGAACTGCAGGTCACGTACGCGTTCAGTGTCTTTTGGAGAACGTGCCTGTCGACGCGTCAAAAGAACGCAGGATAAGTGTGTCGGCCATTCTGAACAGCAAGTATATTTGCTCCCTTATTAGAGGCTGGAAGTGCTGCATATGTAAGCCTACTACTGTTTATGGCATTACTGATCATTTGTTTCCTGTTAAAGTCAGCAAGAAATGTAAAATATCACATCAGGAGAAATGCATGTGCATGTAAGCAAACAGCAAGAATCCATAGTTCAAAAATAATTTAATTTATTTCCAAGCATCACATCCAAATTTGGAACATATATTCACTACAAAATGCGTGAGTCGCACATGTTTCGGTCCAAAGAAACAAAGACGAAGAGAAGGGTGTCTTCCCCACAATGTGGATGAAAGAGATTATCAGAGGTGTTCCTGGTTGTTTCATTGGTCGCAGGCAGCCAAGGATTTTAGAAGAGAATATCGCAGAGCTGTCATTGTGTTTTCAGGGAGGGAGAGAAGAGGGAGAGGAATTGTTTGAACTCGGAGTAAACGCTGTGAAAATGGTGCAGCTGGCATATTTACACCTAGGGTCTGCACAGGGGGATTACATGCAACGTTTTTATGTCACCTATTTGACAGCATCATCTAATAAAGGCATTGAAGGTTCCCTCTTATTAGCTAGGTTGGGCCTACATTTAACACAGCTTTGAGTTTATAAACACAGTGACAGCCAACCCTCAAGGCCTTTAACAAACAACAAAGCAGAAGGTAACAATATAAGTGCTCATGTTTTAATTTGCAAAACCTGAGTGAAAAGTTGCCAGCTTTTAAAAAAGATAGAGCCCTAAAAGAATCCAAATGGATTGGATTTACATGATATTTAAACCATAGTGGGCTTATGTTGCTTATGTTCAACTATCCAGACTAATGGAATGCATTAGTTTTAATCTAAAATGCAATGCAAAAGGAACGTCAATTAGCAGCTTTATTGTTCATATTCAACTGAGGCAGTTACAAAAGAATCCATTCTGAGGCAGGAGGGGATGATGGTGGAGCATCCCATGTGACTTGCAACTGGGTGACTGGAGATCCAAAAATGTGTGGTGCCACAAACAATGGAAAAGGAAGTTAGAGCAAAATGGGCAGCCATTCTTATATTTGTTTTTCATTTATTTTCTTTTGTGTCAGACAGTTGTGTACTATTTAGTATATAAATATAAATCAATTCTTGCACGCCAGGCCTGCAACACATTTTGCAAACAGATTGGGCAGTGGAAATTTGGGGCTACTGATGTAGATTATAGGCGTGTTTCCACTCGGTGGAGTTCCAAACAGATTTTTCGGAGCTGGCCCTTTTTTGTCTGTCTGGTGGGTTTACCTTGGACTCCTGCTAGTGAAAACGGGATTATTAGATGCGTTTCCATTGGTGGGGTTAACAGGAAGCTCTACCAGGCCTGAACCTGAACGTAGAATACCCTATCACCCCCTGCCAGGTAGTTCTTCTAAGCTAATTGAAGTACCTCTACTTCAGGATCATTTTTCTGCCCTGCAAAGGTTTCTGAAGGGCACGTTTGCAGGGCCATTCCTGGTAATGGAGACACGCTGACATTAGTGGAGAACCCAGAAGAAGACTCAAAACACAGGAGTAGAGTTGAAAACTTTTTTGAAGAAGTTCAAAACAAAACCAAACAAAAATCAGTCTCTTGATACCTAACCAAACTGAGAGGCAAAATAAAACACTAAAGCTGTCTGTAACTCTCAAAACCATATGCTGGCTTTGAACTCCACGAGAACAAAGACCTTATGGCAGCAGCATGCTGCCAGCACTCAGCCTTAGTAACGTCTTGATTGAAGATCTCCATCAGGTGTGCTTCATCAGTGAGATGATTGCAGGCAGGAATACAGCCTGCCATTGAAGTCAGGCTGGGATTGTGACAAACACGTCAAACTACCCAAAAGCACAGCTAATAGAAGCGCACCTATTGTCATTAAACAATGCAAGGTAAGGTAAAAGAACAAACAGAAGCTGTATGATCTCTAATTCCTCAAGCAATCAAGATCTAACATTCATCAGTAGCAGATTTAACCACATAAGCAATGGCTTACTTTAAGAAATTCATATAAAGCAAACATGTAATGATCTTATTAAAATATACTTAAAGGTCTCCTGTGCAATAAAATAACCATTAATATCAACGTTGTCAATAGTTGGCATCAACGTGTCTGATCTCAGAGGAGGCAGGTAAAGATAATGGATGGATGGAAGCTGTGTGACCTGGATCAAAAAAATAAAGGGGGACCTGACTTGAATGATAGTACTATGAACAAACTCATTTTACCCAGTGAGCTCTTTTGCTTCCCCCACTTCAGTATATTACAGCTGATTAAAATAGTGCCAATTTACAACAACATTAATCTTTAGACATAAAGACGTTAGACATAAAATTAACAAGTTTAATGCAAATCCCATTAAATATAGCCAATTTTTATCCACCAATAAACCAATTGTACTCTAATGAGATGTGATTCATTACAATTGCATTCATACAATTCTAAATGTGAAAAATCAGCCTCATTAAGGAAACCATCAGGTTGCCTTGTATCTCCACTTGGGTTCAATCCTTAGTTTAGTGCATGGGGAGTGGACAAGAGAGGAAAGGAAAAAGATCATTTATAACTGGTAGAGCCCTCCATGACAAGCTCAGGAAGGAAAGCTGCAGAAACAAGGAATATATGCCAAGTAAAATATAAAAGAAGAAAAACCCAAAGTCAATAGCAGGAGCAATGGCATTAATATAACTTACTATGAATAAAATATGATAAAACTGTAAAAACAGTAAGATTAGCTCAGTGTTTATTTTGTTGATGCAAAAAGCAGCCATGTTGGATTCTGAGTCTGGGGTTTCTCCAACATCTGAGCTGGAATTCCGACCTCATGGGCCATTCCAGTTGAAACGTACAACTAAAATCTCAAAACTTCCAATTTCCATGTACAAACGACACAAACTTTAAGTCTACACAGTGAAATGCTGGTTTAAGAGTCCAGAAAAAAACAGACAAAGATCCAATGTTTTGTTTGACTATCCAAAAGGAAATAACGTAACCCCCCCCCCCCCCAAATTTTAAGCACCTAGTATTTCCTTGCTTTCTCCTCAAAAGCAACACAACAATCTGCTTTGTTATAAACTCCCTTTCTCTGATGTTTACTCAGAGCAAACTATTTACCCACCAATTACCCACAGATCCCCTTCCTCTGTTAACAGCTGGGGCCCCATAAAAGGGAACAAACAATAACAAGAGTGAAGGCTCCTCAGCAAAAAGAGACAAATTATAATCCAGGCAGACATGAGAAAGAGGGGTGTGGAAAGACCTTGTGTTGATGGAGAAGAAATTGAACTCGATTAAAAGGCAAACAAAACAAACCCTCTACAAAACACACACTTTGTGAATGGGTCTGCACAAAGCTAATATGTAGCAACCCGAACGCTCCTGAGGAGGCGAGATGAAAAAGACAACTGTTTAAAGGGAGAGATTTTCTTCAGTTTGGCTGACATATTTACACAATTATGTGCAGCATCCAAAGCACAGCAGCCGGCATCTCTGCCTCCTGACAAGTCACAAGAAGTTTAGTTTTTTTTGTTTTTTTCCCTCCCCTTCACCTTCCTCTTTACTTTTCTGTCAAGTTGATTAGCTGAGAGTGCATGGCATAGATCTGCAGAATAATACCAGCTGGAGGAACAGTGTCATCGTGTTTCCCAATGAACCTACCCTGTCTGAACTCTACCTCAAATAATATTAAGGCTCTTATATGAGAGTCATCTACCTTTTAGTAAATCAGAAAATATACGTTTGACTAGCCAGAGGTGGATATTACAAGAGGGGTGGTGTTGGTGTTTGGCTAGACTGGAGGGGCATCACCCCACAGTATAAACATTGTCATGTTTTTATATAAAATTGTGTGAAATGTATTTTATTTTGTCAGATTCATTTATTTTCAAATAAAACCCATTAAACAAAGCTGGCAATGTCTTCGTGTAGATTCTCAGGAGTCCAGGTCATGGTAATCCTAAGAGCTCAAATAGAGGGCAGCTGGACTTCTTTTCTGTTCCTTGTTGATGTTTTAACTCTGTCAAACAGATTTCTCCATTTCTATCTAACCGGTGGGAATTTTCATGTTTTGAAGCAGGAACTGGGACATTCGCCCAATGTGATTTGTTGAATTTGAATGTGTGTCATTGACCCATCCCTCCTGTGGGTCATTGATTCTATGAGTTCTTCGCTTACCTAGTCAATGGCTTTAAATAAAATAAGTCAATTGGCTTTTTAGTTAAGAGGTGAGGATCAGGAATATCAGTTTATCTTGATGCCTTTTGTAATATATGCTGGTGACATCAAATAGACATGAATGTTTTTGCCAAATTTCTATCGTATTTTGCTCAGTTTTCTGAGTCCAAGCCAAACATACTTTCCTTGAATGCCCCCCCCCCCTGCATTATTTGATGAGGTTTTTTGTTTCTGTATTACTACTCTGTTTCCCCTTTGTTTCCTCTCACCCCATCTCTTTCACTTTGTTGTGGAAAAACCTATTAAATGCCCTTTAATATGTTCTTTCCAACTAGGTGAAAAGAAGTTTCCAAGAAGACTTGAGAGGTGATCCAGATTTCAGTAGCTTTAATTAAGTAATTCTATGCAATAAGGTCAGAACATAAATCAGGTGTCTTGATGAAGAATGACAATGAGATAACGGAAGCATAATTATTTTAAGTATAAATGGTGATTCATTCTTACTTTTCTGGTAGACAAATTATTGTTATTATCAATGTTAATCTTTTTGGGGTAGACCAGCCTGCACTGTTAGTCAGGCCAAGGCTATATTTTGCTGCTCTCAGCGGTTTTGGTTTAATCAAGTGGCCAAGGCTAAATTTTCCATCACACACTTCTATTTGCTGTTAGTCTTAGTGCCAACTCCCCCATTTGCAGACTTCTCCATAATATACTCAAAAATGACCAGGGTCTGGGATGTGTGGGCTAATTTCATGATTGGGATGCTGAAACCCTCACAAGAATTGATGAAATAGTTTATGATGTTCTGCTAAAATCCATGTCTGGTTTGGGTATTGAAAACATATCTTGTAGCATGCCCATTGTAAGGGAGGCAGATCCTGATTTGTCTTGGTGTGATAATCAATGAAATTGATCACTTTTCTGCATGAGATGCATTGAAGTAAATTGATCTTTGTTTTCTTTTATTTTTGTAAGTGTGAAATAGAGATCTTATATGTTTTTGAAAATTGCAACCAAAATCACACACTAACCACAGTGTTTGCAAATTGCACACAGACTCCAGTTGCCAACACAACACCGACAGTTTACCAATTACGGTTCAGACTCACAAGCTTCTTGTGTCACACCAGTACTGACTTTCAGCTTGAATCTAGCGGTGAACTGGGCCTTTTTTCATAAAACACTCCTCTGCGAAGTGCCAAACAGAAAAAAAATATTTGCTGAATCATTCCAAGAAGCTATGGTCAGCCAACTTTCCCTCACATCCAAAAACATGATTCTTTGGAGACATCATGGAAACAAATGCACAACAAGAAATTCCAGCAGATCCACTGCGATGGAAAACAGCTCAAACCTTACTGCACAGAGGTTAATCTTCTGCTTTTGCTGAAGCCTTTGCTTTTGTGGACGGTCACTGCCTGGAGAATATGACCATACATGGGAATTTCACCCTCTATGAAATCACACAGAAATGACCCCCAGACATGTCTAAAATAGTAACTCACTATAATAATGCTATATATGTAAGTTTTAAAACGTCACTTTAAATAGCAATGAATTCAAATGTCATTACTCTCCTCCTCCTTGATAACAAAATAAAAATGTCCATGTTTGCTGACAGCACTTAAGATTAGCGTTCATCTAAATGTGTGTTGTGAATGAAAACAAATGAAATCATCTTTTTATTTCATTTTGATTCCTGTACTGTAATTAAAAGCAGCACATTTGTTTGTTCAGACATCACATTTACAAGTGGATGTGTCACCAGCCCATAATTTAGGAGCCAATGCAATAAAAGCACAATGTGATACATGTAATAAGGAATAATGCTATGGGCCATTAAATTCAGCCACACAAAAAGGATCACATGCTCCTTATACATATTCACCGTCTCAGTGAAATCCAAAGGCTTCACCAAGTCGTCCTCCATGTCTCTGAGGCATTCACTTACAATGGCACTTTTATCATATGCTTATCAGTGGTGGCCCCTCTCTTATAGAGCTCGATCTTTTGGCCCCTCAATCACGGAGCATATTACTTCTCTGTCAGAGCAAAGCACTTCCTAACGACAGGGAAGCCAGCTGGGACTGAGGAGAGGGCAGGAGGCACATGCATTAACATAATAATCCAACCACACTCCCACAGGCCCCGGGGCCAGACAGCATATTAGGTAGGCCCCCCTCGCGATGGACTGTGCAGAGGAGTAAAGCTGCTCTCTGGTGAGCCAGTCAACCTGTGGCAAAAAGGCAAAGATTTCCCTCTGTTAATTGTTGGTTGAAAGAAAAAAGGAACTCACAACTACCACCACATCCATGAGTAGTGATCTTGGTAAATGCTCATAAAGTGTTGGATAATGGTAGATATAACTCAAAATATCTTATCCAATGGTTTAGAGAGAATAAGTGACCCTGTTTCTTTATCTTCCACTCCCTGTACAGTTGCTTGTTTTTGCCTTCTATACAACATAATCCAGTAGCCTCACAAAGATTTTTGAGTAGGGGAAGCATCTCCTTGCCTCCTCTTATTTACTGAAGCGAAACACAGAGAGACACAGGCTTTGAGGACGAGAGAGAGGGAGAGGGAAGAGAATATGGGAGTTGGCTGTTGGTTCCCCAGCTTTCCTTGTGGCAAAAAATTCGGGAGTGTTAGTAGCATGCAGTGAGGCCTGTGATCCTTTGCACTGGGGTCCCCTGGTACCTTATGTGGCCTGCAGATTTATAACCACATGAGACAGTTGATATCATGGCGTCAAAGCCGTAGTAATAAAGCCATGCAGCAATTTCACACTGAACTTGCCTGGAGACAAAACAACAAAAAAGCCAATGTACCAGCAACAAGAAAAAGTGTGGAAAAAAGACTCAAGTTCAGCTATTTGGAGAAACTTCAGCTTCTGCCAAGTCCAATTCGCAGTCACAGTGACTGACGCACACACAAAAAAAAAGATCATGTAAAGGAGAGATACAGCGAGTAATGTATTAGCAAACCTGCAGTCAAAGAGCTGTGTAGTTCATTTTCACTGGAAGGTCTGTCGGGTACCGTGTGACAGTTAGAGCACCTCTAATGTGTAAGTCCCTCTGACTGCTACTGCAAAGCTGTCAGTCGCTGGTTGGGGTCCTTGACTGAAGACTAACAGTTCACACACAATACTACCTCAGTAGCAAGAGAAATATAGATAAGAAGGAAGAGAGGAGCAAAGAGAAAAGAGATCTCAACAAATCATTTTGATCAAGAGGCGAGGTGAGAGTGAGGTATACCTCCCCCAGCTCCTGCTCCGAGAAACGACAACTCTCTAATTGATGGAATGGCAGCCTGTCTGTGGCCGTACGCACTCTTAGATCTCTCCCAGGACAGGCAAGCCAATGTGCCAATTACTGCCAATTGTGGTTGAGTTGTGGACAGTTGTCCACATGGAATAAGAGCGAAAGCCTGGTGAACCCTGTTGCTAATATGAATATAACAGATACATCACGGTACTGTTAGACTGTTAGACCAAGGGTTTCCATTTTTGAAATAAACAAATGTCTTTTGGAAGTAGTGGATTAAGCACATTGCTTAGATGTTAAACCATATGGATTGTCAAACCAGATCTCCTCACCACCGCTAAATGGAGTGTTCTTTCACCAAGCCCAAATATAGTGCCTAGTAGGGGGTCTAGATGGTGGCAGACCATTATGGGTTTCATTGGAGAAGTTGAACATATACTTGCTTCATCCATTATCTATTAGCCATGCATGTAGCTATAAGCCAGATCTGGGGGTCGACCTTTGTTAGGAGTCACAGGGAAGGTGAAAAAGTTGGACCTGTAAAACTTCGCTCACACCCAGCTCATAACAAGGAAGCCAGAAAGCAGAGCAGAGAGGAGGGAAAACAGTCATAATTCTTGTTCAGCTAAAAATCACTATAATGCTCTTTAATTGTGTAGGCAAAAATCTTTTCAAAAGAGCATGGTAATTTTACCCTGTTAAATAATGCAGCACACATTAATAACTGTTGGGGCTGGGGTTGGAGAGTGTGGCTGTTTTAGGAGTGATGAGCTGCCGAAGCTGGGAGACAAGATCTCACAGAGGCAGTTTAACGCCTCGTTTTAAAGTCACATTTTCAAGTAAATGCTGTTAAAAAAATGACCAGGAGTAACCCCGAATGTAGGCACTAGGATTAAAATGTGCTCAGAAGGGATCGATTTGGTGATCAGCTTCACACTGTGAATTCTAATCTGAGAATAGATAGGTAATTTGTTTACAGATTGTGAGTTTTTTTTTTATTTAATACTGTAGGTGAATTTTCTAGATATTCTATAAGAGTTGGATTCAACAAGTCATTAAAAACTAGCTTATGTTAGGGATGTAAAGCATGTGCTTTCCAACATATGATGGGGAGCAACATAAAATGAATAAATGCACAATTATTTTCATTTTCAATATTAAGGTGTGAAGAGTAAGGGTTTTTTTCATGAAAACTACACACGATTGAGTTGAAAACTAGACTGGCGGTACGTGTTTTGAATTTTAAATGTGAAAGGGCTCCATGTCTTAATCACACTTTTAACAAACTACCTGGGATTTTGCTTCTCTTATCCTGTTCCAGTTTCTCTGAGCCCAGCTCTGTTCTATCTCTTGCTTTGTCCTGACAACACCATCATGAAACATTTTTGTAAGGGCTTCGCTCCTTAATTGCGCAGATCTCATCAAACTTCCTTGACATTTCTGGGGATATTCTACTTGGTTTGCAGTTGATGCACTGAAAATTGATCAGATGTCTCTTTTTCTTAACTTTTCCATTTCAACTGGCCCATCTGTCAAATAAATAAACACTTGCACATACATACAGATACAAACATCATTGTAGAACCAACCCTCCTTGACTGATCTACAGCCAATAAATCCATACATAGGTTTAGTTTTCCTATAGCTGAACCCACTATACATAATAAGGATGAAAGGAAACATAATGAATAAATAAAAATGTTTGCGATAGAGCCCATGTATTTGGGTATCTGACTACCAAATCAAAAACTCACATTATAGAACCCTGTCAAATTGTTTGCGGTTGCTACAATCTGAAAATATAGCATCTGTTGAGCCAATAATCTTTACTTCATGCTATATTTGCTGTATCTCAGAAGTGGGAAGTGCAAAGTTGTAACAGTGAATTCAAAAGAGACACCCTCCATAAAAGGGGTGGAGTCAAGTAGTAGACGCCGCACCCAGAAACTGGATACTATGTACTGAGGTATAGACAGGTGTGAAAGGCTGTAAATGTGTGATAGTTCTGACATGAAATTAAATGTACTGTCACCCCTAGGTGTAAACTAAGATAAAATAAAAATAGGAATAAAGACATACATTTATATATCTCTGTGTGTGTGTGTGTGTGTGTGTGTGTGTGTGTGTGTGTGTGTGTGTGTGTGTGTGTGTGTGTGTGTGTGTGTGTGTGTATGTATATATGTATATATATATATATATATATATATATATATATATATATATATATATATATATATATATATATATATCTCACTCACACACTGGTACAACAAAACAAATGGTATAATTCCGTGTGAGCACCACGGATATTGTACTATGCAAAGTCAATGGGATCCGTTGTCGTGATGTATACACAGATTATTACATTATTATTATTATGTATATATTATTCTTTATTATAGTGGCTATGTTATGAGTTTTTGACATGCAAGTTACTGTTTGTTACTGTCAATTTGTAAAAGCATGTTTTTAACGCCATTTTAACAGTGTTTTAATGGTGTTTTGATGATTTTTAACAGTATTTTGACGGCGAGTATTTAACCGTGTTTTCTAGTATTTAACGTAAATTTGAGTATTTAACCATGTTGTTTGCTGTCACCTTGACGACGGAGGTGGCGTAAGTGATGTGATAATTATTATTTTTAGCAAAAACCACAAGGGTTTCCTACTTCTAACCAATCAAGTGGTGCATTAACCTAACCAGACCTTAACCAGAGTGTCGTCCAGCCACAAAATATCATTTTTAATTGGTTTTGAACCAGGAAGTGGAGACAGGTTATATTTAAATTCATTGTTTTAACCATTCTCCCATTTCGTCAACCACAGGGAATTCCCTGGGCATCCCCTCTACATCATAGAGTGACGAGCAGAGATCCTGATCACATGACGAGTGCCCCGATCGCGGATGTGTGGTCATTGATTACTGTTGCTATGGACGTGGAAGTAAACCGTTAAATATATTGTGCTTTTGAACGGTAAATATTAAAATAAACCGTACACAGGTACATTTACAACTTATATTGAATCACTGTGAATACATCAGTCAGTTACATGACGTTAAATAAACAATCCTAAATAAACAAACATATTTACAATTCCTTAACATACATCATCTCTATAAAATGTAGTTACTATTTCAGATGCACTACATAATAGATATATCCAATTGATATATGTTTTTTGAAACGTTTTTATAGGTTAACCAAACCAATGTGACTACAAATATGGCGCTGATTAGCATAAAGCTGTATAACATGACTCTTGGAAAATGTAGTTCTTAGCTAATGTTATTTTTTTTTTCACAGAAATGGAGGTTGTTAATACTAAAATAAAAAAGGGGCGGTGATGTGGCAGCCTTAGTTTCCGTTGTTATCCTTTAGTTTATGCATCCTACAACACACATCTATACTCTCCACTCACACAACATGCACCTCATGCTTACTTTACTGACATCCACATCCCATGTTTTGGTAATCTTTTGTTTAACATATTTGAGCTCAGTCATTATCTTGTTAATAAAAGCAGTTTGTTATTCCTTATCATGGTGTGTCTCCGTCCTTGTCATGTAGGCTGTAAGAGCCAGGCTGTGACTATATATAAATATAAATATATATATATATATATATATATATATATATATATATATATATATATATATATATATATACATACATATATATATATATATATATATATATATATATATATATATATATATATATATATATATATATATATATATATATATATTAATAGGAGTTTTACTGGAGTTTGCATGTTCTTCTCGTGCTTGAGTTTTCTCCGGGTACTCTGGCTTCTTCCCACAGTCCGAAGACTGAAATTTCTAGATTCTAAATTGCCCGTGTGTGTGTGTGTGCGTGCGTGCGTGCAAGAGAGTATTTATGGTTGTTTGTCTATATATGTGGCCCTGTGATAGACTGGCAACCTGTCCAGGGTGTACCCCTGCCTTTCGCGTGTATTGAGCTGGGATAGACACCAGCAGACCCCTTTGACCCTGTACAGGATTAACCAGGTGTAGAAAATGGATGGATAATATGCCTCTTTTCTCTGATTGGAGTATTGATATTAGGGGTGTCAAATTAGCACGTTAATTGCGATTAATTAATTACAGGCATATTTAGCGCATTATGTTTTTTTAATTGCTTCATCTATTTTTTTAACTCTAACTTTTCTTTTTGCGAGTTGCCTTTATTATGAAATCTGTGTCTGTGCGGTGGGCTTCTTGTGCTTGAGTTGGGGGTGGAAAACAACGGTCAGTCCCACCTTGAAGTGGACATTGATTGGCTGTCACTGTGTTTGGGCTTCTTTAACATACGCTGGTACACTCCCACTGTAGCTTGACAGCCATGGGGAGGAACCGTGAGTAGCGGAGAAGAGAAAATTGAGGAGCATGTGAAAGTTGTTGGTCCAGTGAATGGGGAATTAAAATATTTAAAGGAGCCGTCTGTAAGAAATGGCCAAAACTGGTACTGCAGTCACTTTCAAAATATTGTTGAGCGGCGTGTACCCTCCCCCTCCTCCCCCCGACCAGAGGTTGCCAGGTAGGCTGCAGAATGCAGCAGGAACGTAGGCTGCCATGGCTGCGATAATTAGAGCCGAGCTGGCAACCCGGATGCCGAAACAATACTGACTTCGTGATTGGGAGATAGGTGGAGGGTGGAGCTTCAAAAAATTCAAAAAATGACAACATAAACATCAGTTGAGGGCTGCAACTGCTCTTTTTAAACTGGAATATCCTGGCTTGAGTGCTGTTGTCAGTGACATAAGTATTTGAAATGAACATGATTTTTAAATGTCTGTTGACATATCGGGGTCATTTTATGATTCGTTTTATTATTGCTCTTACATACAGCTCTTTTAAAACGCCCCAACGGCACCATTGATAAAGGTAGATTGATATGTGTTCTTTGTGGAAAGGAATTTGCTAACCACCGAAGCAGCTCAAGTTTAGCTACCACATAAACGTAAAGCAACCGGTCGCGAGCGCAGTCACAGCTAACGTTAGCAGCAAAGCTGTTAGCAACTTATCAAACCACGGCAACTTTCTTCTCCAAACTAAACTTGGGGATGTACACTTCTAGCGGCTGAGACGCTGGTGAATGTTCTTGGCAAGTGGATGTAAATGGCAAGACTGCATCTGTTCAAGTCTGTTTAATAAATAAATTACTTTATAAAGCCACTTTTTTTGTTGTTATATATCAATCTTCTGATCTGCCACAAAAATGTAATGAATTGAAAGGAAAACACCTCAAGTTGAGGGCTTTTCTCCACAATTTTTAGGTGAGATTAAAAACAAAATTACTTAGATCAATTAATAACAGATCTTAATTAAAGGAGCCGTCTGTAAGAAAAGGCCAAAACTGGTACTGCAGTCACTTCCAAAATATTGTTGAGCGGCGTGTACCCTCCCCCTCCTCCCCCGACCAGAGGTTGCCAGGTAGGCTGCAGAATGCAGCAGGAATGTAGGCTGCCATGGCTGCGATAATTAGAGCCGAGCTGGCAACCCGGATGCCGAAACAATACTGACTTGGTGATTGGGAGACAGGTGGAGGGTGGAGCTTCAGGCCAAAACAAAAAATTACAACATAAACATCAGTTGAGGGCTGCAACTCCTCTTTTTAAACTGGAATATCCTGGCTTGAGTGCTGTTGTCAGTGACATAAGTATTTGAAATGAACATGATTTTTAAATGTCTGTTGACATATCGGGGTCATTTTATGATTCGTTTTATTATTGCTCTTACATACAGCTCCTTTAATTAATCTCTCAATTTTTATAATCGATTGGCAGCACTAATTGATATATATATATCTAAACCAATAAGCAACATCACAGAAAAGCAACCACTAATTGATTGATATCCTTTATTTCGAACACAAGCACAAAAACATTTTTTTTTATAAAATAAATCAGCAAAACAATAAATCAAAAAAGAACAATAATAATCACTAATCGTGTACCTTTCTAAAGAAAGTAGACAAGAATTAATGAAAGACAAGAATTAATGAATATAAATAAGTACCTTGTTAGAAAAAATAAATAAATAAAAAAAGAGGCTTACAACCTAATAATCTGAACTAAATAGATTAGAAAAATGCATTTTATGTTATTGGAAAGAAAAAACACATTTTTCATTGAAGCCCGATCAGACATAATCTCCATTCACACATCCTTCTTGCTCAGCCTCTGTTGCCCCTTTGTTCTAACTGACTGTGCTGTGTGGAACAGGAGCAGAATGGGGAAGCATTTTGTTCCAGCACTGTATCACCTTGTAGACAGATAGAGAGGCAAAACAAAGGGAGTTGAGCTGTGTGTGTAGGGTTGCCAGGTGTACAATAATCATATTTCTACAATAATTCTAGCATCTATGATCAATAATCTCCCCAAAAGGGCCAATTATACGATCATTTGACCATTCCGTGAATGTGTGGTTGTAATTACCCTGCCGCTACAGTCTGCCGGAGTTTTTTTATGAATCCTGAAGGCATTTATTTCCTTGTGTCAAGTTTCCAAACACTCATGCTACCAGTAACCTCCATTGTGTTTGCACCAGAACAACAAGCATGATTTGCTGCATGATGCGATGAGTTGGCCCCACAAGACGCTCCAGTCGGGTCCAGAAGTGGAGAGAGGAAAATTAAAAAAGAAGAAGAAGCAAGGAAAAATGAGAAACCCTGGGGAAGACGGAGGTGGACGAGCGGTAAAGAAGACGGTGGAGCAGGATGAAATTAAACGCATATTAGCCTAATCCAATCCTGTGAGTTGGGGCTGCTGATGGGGTGCTATGAATCCATTCCGTACTGACACGACCAAGAAGTGAGCACCTGACTTGTCATTATAGTTACGATGGGTGTACAATAATAAAACAAAATACGATAATTTTATGTCCCTGGTGCAATAATCTTACATTACCCACTCGGCAACACTGTGTGTGAGTGAGAGTTGGCAGCATTGTGGATATATATATATATATATATATATATATATATATATATATATATATATATATATATATATATATATATATATATATGTATGTATGTATGCATGTACAGTATGTGTGTGTGTATATATATGTGTGTTTATGTATATATATATATATATATATATATATATATATATATATATATATATATATATATATATATATATATATATATGTATATATATATATATATATATATATATATATATATATATATATATATATATATATATATATATATGTATGTGTATATGTGTATATAGTATTTATATAGTATGTATATATAATTGCTTGTTCACCCACACAATAAGAGTCATAAAACAACAGATTGAAAGAGAAGAGGTCATAAATGAGACCTGATAAAGGGCAGCACTAACACTGTTATTCTATAAGGGATTCCATCCAACAAATAGCAGGTTCAAAAGAGCAATGCAAATGAGAATTTGCATGAACCATGCACTGGCAAAGGTAATATACATAATTGGGGGAAAAGATGGGAGAGAGGGTTTCAACATCAAATGCAGACATGAAGCAACACTTTCTTTACTCAATAATTAATATAATAGAGTGCACACACATAGCATGGGATATATATAATCCATCCACAGAACAATGAATTTTAAGTCTACTGGAAAACAGAGAGCTAGTTAAAATATAGACTACACAAATGTTTGTGAGATGGAATATACCTTTTGCAGAAAAACACCCTCCCTAAACTGAAAGACTTTAAGTATTCTTCTCAGTTCAAAGTCACTGGTTTACTCTAAACATTTGTGTATTAAATGTAACACATAAAATGTAATAAATGGAGTACTACAAAAAAGAGCAATGCCTTTAGAAGAGAACATACGACAATGCTTCATGTCAATGTGACTAATGTAATATTATTAGAATAAAAGAAAAGAAAAAACAGTCAAAACCTTCAATTTTGTTGAAAGTTAAGCCAAGGTGAGTGGAATTCATAACCAGACTGCAAACACTGGCCACCAGTTAAGATTACTAGTTGTACCAGATAAACCCTTCTCATTTAGGATAACATTTTGAGAAGAAAAATCAACCACACTCTTGCAGTCACGCCACTTACGATGTTCACATCTCATTTTAGAAAGTTAAGTAGCTAAAGCTTTCGAGGTATACATCAAGAGTCAGTCTTAACAGGCAATGTGCTGCATGATTAAATCTAAATAAGCTGACTCTTACACAGTTTGTTTGTTTATTGAGGAAAGTCGGGGGGTGTTCTGAGCCTCAGAAGTGCATTTAAAGCTGATCTGGCTCCTTTAGACAGTGCTGCATCCGACTTCCTGTTGTCGACTCGCAGTTGCCACAGAAAAATTGCTGCTGCAGCCTCAGACATCCTACAGCACTTTGTATGCCGAAAGAAAAGAGTTAATTAGAAATACAAATTCTCCCAGATTGTTATTAATGGGAACTGTAGAGTAAGCAACACATATTTTGTGCCCATAAGTAATTCTCAGGTATCTTTGATCTGTGGCCCACAGCGGATGCTGCTGCGTGCCGCTGTCTGGCTTCTGGGATTCTGCCAGCTCCAGACATCTGGCTACTTTGTTATCATTGGCTGATCTGCTCCCAGGAGGCCACTCTTGTGACACCAGGCAGAGAGTGTCCTGGCAAGGAAAATTATCAGCACATTTTGAGTGGATTAGAGTTCCAAAGTGGTCTTCAAATCTCTACAGGGGTCTAGTGAGCCATGCTCTTCTGAGGGTTCCTCAGGGCTCTGTTTTGACACCAGTGTTGATTTGAAAGGCAGCGAGGGTATGTCTCCCACTGTTGCATCACAGGTTTCAGGCAACATCATAGGAAGTGCCAAAAAGACCCCAATTACGATCTGTCAGATGTAGAAGGGGGAAAATGCACCAAAGACTTCCCTTGATTAGTATGGCAATTCTGCATAGCGGCAACTGTCTGTAACAGTGGTGTGTGTCATTTAAACTCTGGTGTCATGTCTGGCAAAAATGCATTAAGTCTGCATTTGCTTTTACTGACTAATGCAGTTTTGTTGTTCTTCAAATTCTGCAGCTATGAAAATTTCAGGTTCATATTACCTTTGCCTTGAGCTGTTTCAACTCCGGGGAGTTAAATACGACTCCATCTCAGAGGTTGTGTCTGACAATCCGTCATACAAAACACTTAGAGGTCAAAGAGAAGAATGCTGCCTAAGCGCTTGTTTAGTGGAGGAAAGAAAGCCATGATGTGACAATCTGAACCTTATTCACAGAATTGATTGAGGTATCGTGTCTTCTCCCTTTTTTCTCTTGGCGTTTCCATTTGTGAATACAAAGCTGCGGTGACCCATAAATATTACATGGTGTGGAGATGCAAAGCAGGAATTAATGACTAGTGTGTGTGTGAGAGAGAGAGAGAGAGAGAGAGAGAGAGAGAGAGAGAGAGAGAGAGAGAGAGAGAGAGAGAGAGAGAGTGTGTGTGTGTGTGTGTGTGTGTGTGTGTGTGAGTAAGAGAGAGAGAGCAAGAAAGAAAGGGAGAAAGTGTGTGTGTGATTGTGTGTGTGTGTGTGTGTGTGTGTGTGTGTGTGTGTGTGTGTGTGTGTGTGTGTGTGTGTGTGTGTGTGTGTGTGTGTGTGTGTGTGTGTGTGTGTGAGAGAGAGAGAGAGAGAGAGAGAGAGTGTGTGTGTGTGTGTGTGTGTGTGTGTGTGTGTGTGTGTGTGTGTGTGTGTGTGTGTGTGTGTGTGTGAGTATAAGGAAGGTCCCTATGGGATTGCGCTTAGACAGGCGAGCATATTGAGGGTGTGGTCTCTCCATCTCTGTCTCTGCTACACAAAATGTAGACTGTATTTTTTTCTCCACATATCCAATGAGATGCTGGATTTTTTTTGGCCAGCGTTCTTACCTGGACGGTGTGTGAGGGGCTCTGAGACCGTGCATCTCTGTGTGGTCACTGGCCTTTGTGTCTGTTTTAACCATTGGAAACCTGATGTAATCTTGGTTTTAGCTGCTGGGAAGGAAAAATAATCAATTAATAGGTATGATTTTAGTGTTTTGTAAAAGGTAATTATTGTAAAAAAAAAAAAAAAAAAGTTTAAATGAACACAAGAATTAACTGATAACATTTTCTGTATTTAAAGAAACGTATGTATTTAAACGTATAAATATAATTACCTGTCCTGAACACAACAATAACTTGAGACATTTCTGACATGTATTTGTTACAAAATGACCCAAAGAGTTCATTAGTTAAACAATTGATGGAAAGACAATTAATAAGAAACAATTTTGAATGATCATTTGTAATCTTAAAACAATATTTACACCAAACATCCAGTTCAAGCTTCTTTTTTTTTTGGGCTGACCGGGATTGGGCTTGGGGTCTGATGAAAGACTTGATCAAATACACCAACCAGGTAACAGACCAACATAAAGCATGTCGTCAGGGCACTCTGTGGCGATGACAAAGTATTTATATGAGGATACAAGAAAGAGGCAGACAAGCAGAAAAATACAAAGACAGACGTGAGACCAAGATCGGCTTTTCCTCTCTGCTTAGTATGATGAATCGGTTGAGGAGGGGCCACTTGACACCTGTCACCTAACCAGCCAGGCACAATTACCCCCAGGGGGAGGACAGGGGACTTGCTAGGGAGTTGCACATAGCTCCCAGTGAAATAGACGAGCGTTTGAAGATCATTAGTGTTACAGGCCCTGTCTTCGTGGCCCTGTCCAACCCCCTGAATGGCTCACTTTGATCACACTGCTGCGTTTTAGTCAATAGTATGGGTACACTGCATAAATTATAAAGTTATACACACAAAGTCAGCAGGTAAAACGCCACACTCAATTTCTGTTTCATCCACAGATGGGACAGATGATTGCAGGTAATGAGCTTCATCATCGGTTGACAGCCAATAATGTACAATGGCCGCACCTCTGTGTTGCTATCATGTTCGGGCCAGTATCTTTTCAGAATTGGATTTACATGTTGCATACATTTTTTTTTTTAATTAGTAAAGATGTTCAGAAGAGATTTTGGTCTCATCTAACTCTGATTTCAAATCAATCATCTGAGATTGAGTAATCAGGATCCAAGTATTTAATCTTTATGGTTTATTGTGCTTATACTCCTCATAAGAATATCTTTATTTTTTTATTTAACCTTTATTTAACCAGGTAATAGCCAATTGAGATCAAGGATCTCTTTCACAAGGGTGACCTGGCCAAGAAGGCAGCAGCGCACGTCAAAACAAATAGAATCACAAGGTTAAAAGACAGAATACAAAACAATAACAGAGGAACAAAGTAGCAATAAAATTATAAAACCACGTCTTATAAAGTGCAGATGCATAGGAGGTCACAGCCAGTTAACAGTACATAATCACATCAATCATATAAAGTGCAGATGTTGAGGAAGACATAACTACCATAAGAATAGGGTCAGAACATATGATAAAATGTAAATAATCTAAATTTTTACCAATTCTATCCATTATAAATACATAATAATAATACATATTTTCCTAATATAAGTGAATACAAACCTAGACTCTGTTGAAAATTGAAAATGAGAACTGTATTTAAAAGGATAAAGCACAAGCTGAAATTAAAAGTACAGTACTGAATGTTAAATCTAGATTACATGGTGACCGACAATTGATAATTAAACGGTACTGATGATTTCACACATGACAGACATACACCTACTGCACTACAGCAGATGCATGCTCCTTAACTGTCGTGTTTTGCGGCGCACTGCAGTGGTTGTGCTGTTGAAAAATGATCATTATAGCTGATGAGGCAAGGCCCCCGAATGATGACAGCGTGACAGCAGAGAGCTTTTTAATTTGTCAGATCAGATTGTGACGCGCTCCATCACAGGACGCAGGAAATCTTTTCATTTGTGCAGAAGAAGGGGGGAAAGGAGGTCAATTAGCATCAACCATTAGACAACCCAGTGACAAGAACTATATTACTTTGTAGGACAGTCAGACTAATGAGAGATGCAGCACAAAATATTCATCCAGGTCGGACAGAGTTCTCCAATCATCCTGCTGCATTAATCACTTGTATAGTACTTGACATAAGCATTCCTTATATTCACTGCCGCTCGTGTTGCTCCTCATTATAGACTTACCTTCAAACATTCCCATTGTGTTTTAACTCACATGAGGTCACTTTTACGCAAGGGATGCCTGTCATGTTGAACGCTGTTCAACAGAATTATATGTGTCAGTGGCAAATCAGATATGTTTGGATTGTACTTACTACACAGACAGATTAAGTTGTTGTTTTTTCTTTTGCCATTTAGTCATTAAGATCATCAGTTGACATTATAGTCACCATATTATTTAAAAAATTCTAAAATCTAATTCCACTATGAAAAAAAGATCTCATTTTATCAAGAGACAAACTCAGTTAGTATTTTTCTTTTTTTTTTCTTTTGCCAGACAGGCTTTATTTGACTGTCTGTCAGGTATAACGTGCCTCTCTTGATATTGATCTGAAGTACCTAAAGGTATGTGACATCATTATGAGGCTTGACCTTATCATCTGCTGCCCTGCAGCATATAGGCTTGGCTGGGCCAGAATCTAATGTGTCTCCGCCAAAGGTTGGCACCTGGTGCAAGATAAGGAAATTGGTGGTGGTGTTATTTGTTTTCCTGGCCTCTGTGCCTGAGGTTGACTTTATTTGGCTACTACGCCAGATAAGCTGGTTTGCTGCTAACTGCAAAGAGAGTCAACATGAAAATGACTATAATGATATAGTTAGATATGGATATATTAAATATTACCCACTTTCACACAGAACTCCCCCATAAAAACCCACAAGAGCACCTTCTATTTACACCAGCTGTACTCAGTTGGTTGTTATGGACCACAACCAAACTTTTCCCAGGGTGGTACATTTATTCTTGCTCCATTCGTGGTGCAAACAATTGTTTTTCCATTAAAAAATAAATAAGTACTTTTGATTGATTTTATGGATTCACAGCAGTCGTTTATGCCCCTGAAGAGTGCAGAGGGCAAATTTCCTGAAGTAGAATATCTAAATTAATCACAAAAATATTTAAGAAGCTTTATGCTTTAAAGGTATTGTGACATGAAAAACACATTTTTCTTGATTTTTTGTGTTTTGTTGGGTGTCTTGACATCAATTACACCCAAAAAACAACGAACTTTTAACATTCAGTGTATTGTGTGCTTTCTGGGATTTTCCGCATAACTGTGCAAAAACGGCGCACCTGGTTTGGTGGCGGGCCGTGACGTCAGGGCCCGCTAAGTCACCGCCCCCTCCACCCAGTTCCCTGCCTCCTCTCCTCTCCAGCGCACCATAAAGGCTGATTTATGGTTCCGCGTTACACCGACGCAGAGCCTACGGCGTACTACGCGGCGACGCGCACCGTACGCTGAACCCTACGGCGTAAGCCCTGCGTCGATTTAACGCGGAACCATAAATCAGGCTTAACACGGAGCGGTTTAGAGCCTCTTCTGTTCTAATCACCGGAGGAGAACTGCTAAGAAGACCCGCGGCCACTGACTGGACTTAAGATAAGGAGACACTGCTGCTTGCATGCCTTTATTTTTATGATTGTTTGCTGTGGACTGTCTGCTTCGCCGTGCTGCTTTTCCGTGCATGCTTCGCCTGTCGCTCCCCCGACGCCGCTGTGAGCGTATTGCTGGCGGGGAGCTGCGGTCCCGGTCCTCTGGTCCCGGTTGGACTTCATCACCGGGCTGTAGTCGCCCTGTCTGGGCTGTGTGTCGGTGTTTGTGATTCGGTGTGCGCGCGTGTGTGCGGAGACGCCGGCAGAAGTGTGTAGCGGTTGGTTGGAGGAGGTTTGGAGGAGGAGCGGGGCAATGATTGACAGGAAAGGGGAAAAAGGAAGCGTTTTTCACGGGGCAAAAAAACACTGTAATAAAAAGCCAGGAAAAGAGTACTAGAGTGAAGTTTTTCTTGTTACACTCTTTTAGACACATTTGAGGGATGTTGGCCAAGACTTTTAATAGTGTTAAAAGCATGTTAAAAATGATGTCACAATACCTTTAAATACAGAGTGTTCTATGTTTACTCTAGGAATAAAAATGCCATGTTTTAAATATTGCACTTAAAGTAGCATTGCAACGAGGCTATGCAGATGTTGCAGAACATCAGCAGGAGCGTGTATAGGAAAAGACTTCTCATTCATTTTTTTTCTTTTTGTTTTGGAATGCCACAAGAAAATATCGCAAGCACCAGTCCTGGTCACTTAAAACTGATTTATTACATTCACAAGCCCCCTTAATTTGGAACAGTTACCCCGTACAAATAATCCAAGGTGTGGAGACTTTCATTTTGTTGTATTCTACAATATTTGAATTCAATAGGTTATCAGGTTCATGCTTCTTAATACGGTTTGTGTTGTAAGATGAAATAACCTGCACCTGCAAATACAAGATCCTACTTATTAACAGGTCTCCTTGTTTACGGCTCTGTGATAATGTGCACTGCTCCTGGTAGACTGCTTCGGTCATCATTACTGAAAGAGCTGGTTCACCTGTGTTTTCATATGAGCACAGCTTTGGAGTATCAGGGATATTTATTATTTGTGACCACGCTTTAGTTTACTGATGATTGTAAATCTCCCTAGTATGTCTTACAACTACATGATGAAGAAACCAATCAATTTTTTGTCCTCACCACAGGGATTATAGACAATCATAGTTCTTACAACACTATTGGCAGTTTTCTTTTTGTTTTTTTACATCTTCCTCAGACTAGGTACCCTCCTGCAATCCAACAGCTAAGAGTAAGTTCACATATTGTGACGGGTTGAACATTGAAGCTCAGCAGAAACCTACTCCATAAAACATCCTGAATATGGTTGAAATGTCAGTCATATAAGGAGCAGTGCTTAAACCTTTTTTTCTCTGTAAAACATAATGATTAAATACCAAACATCCCCCCTGGTTGTTCAACGCAAGGAAGTAAGCTCTTGATGGGTTGGCTTGTTGATAATGCTAATAATGCTAGCGTTGCTAGTGCCAAATCATTCCTCATGAGAGAAGAATATGTTTTTAACAGTCTGCATTTGTAGTGTACAGTATAAAATTTCAATTTATATTCAAACAACTGAGAGAAGTTTGTTTTTCTAAACCCTGCTGTTGTAGCCAGCACTTGATGCTAGCACATCATATATCTTCCTCTGAAATCTGCTGCACAACTTGAAAGTTCTTCAAAGCACAAAAGGTAAATGATGTTCTTGAAAAACACAGACAGCAGGAGTATCGCAACTATGACACAGAATACAGAAGTTCAGTGAGTGGACTTCCAGATATATCACATGAGTACAGAGAAGCACGGGGGAACGACGCATTGAGGTAAGCCTTGAAATAAAACACCAATAAATACTGATTTCAGAACCAGTAAAAGGGCGAATATACTTGCTGTTCAGAACGCCCACGCCAGCGCGTCATGGCAAATATGCGTATCCTGTGTACATTTCCAGCGTCCACATGCACATTCTCCAAAAAACACTGAACGCATACTCCAGTTCGCTTTGCCCGCAAGTGGCGCTGGTCCAGCTCAGAGCACCTGCTGACCACATATCATCAAACGAAGCTGATGACATACAGAAACATTCCTGGTGTTTCACATAATCAGTTGCCCACATTGGCAAGATGAGTGTGGTGAACTCTCCAGTCTCCCGACGGCTTTGGTTCAACGGTCTAACATACCATCTCCGATGGCGCAGCCTTGCCGAGATCGCAACCAAAGCAATGTTTTAATCTCCTCCTCATCCAATGTCATGTAATGTCATGCTGTTTACTAGTTCATTGTTATAATCTGCTACTGCTGCTGCTACTACCGCTACTACTACTGCTAATAATATTTTATTACTTTTCCAACTCTTGCTCTGCATACTAACCCCAACCGGTTATCTCCGGTATGACGTGCTCACCTCGCATGGTACGTGAGCGAGGTTGCAGTTGGTTGTGAGCGCGAACGGATGCAAACGCAGGGTAAAACAGCAAATATATTCACCCCTTAAGAATTTCGATGGTCCATTGCACAGATTGGGTTCAGACAAATTCAGCTGGAGTCCCGTCTTTCCCATTATGAAATAATGGAAGTCCTCAAGAGCACCACCTACTGGAGGTTGTGATCATACAGCTTAATTTTAGCTTGGAGATAATTAAATGTAAGATTTAAAGCCCTTATAAATGAAAACAAACAAAAAAAGGGGATGAGAAGTGACAGTAAAACATTGAGAGTCATAAATTTATATTTTTCGTGGTGTTTTCCTCGCATTTGTTTTATGTCCCATTGTTGGTTAAAGTGCATATATGAGCTACATAATCAATAAAGAATGTGAAGGTACCAAAAGCCAGACTGGATGTTCAGATGAGAACACCATTTTGTGACGAACACTTTCGTTTTACACCTGCCATCATTAACACCAGCTAGCTTTGGTAGAGTTTTGCCCCCAAACATTGGTGAACCAGGGCAAACCTGATGGAGAAGATGAGAGATGGAGATGTGAAAAGCAGCAATAAAAAAAAGTCCGCCCACCTTGCATTTATCTATCAGACATTTTTATTCAAAGTTACTACAAAGAAGAACATTTTGTACGGGAGTTGGCATACAGCAGTTTTATTATATCACACTTGGAAATAATGGAAATAATTGTGTGATCGAATCAGCATATTAAAAGCTGACTGACTATTCTACCTCCTGAACCACAGCCACTCGCATAAAACTATATTCTGGCCTGGAGTTCTGACAAACCTTTATTATCATCATCACAGCATGGTTTGAAAGCAGCACCACCTGAAGATTGGCAAAATTTCACGTTTAGCCCAATCACATTTCCATTATGGCCAACTGGGTGTAATAGATTCTTGTCATGTGAGTCAGGAGTAAGTATAGATTTTACTCTCTCGCTTAAGACAAAAACCCAATGTTAGTATGGATTAGCTTTCTGTCCAGAAAGGGGGTGTAGCTACATGAGTTGCCACTGGAGTTAGCATGCTGTGCGCTAGTATGGCGACTCGCCGTCTCAAACAACATTAATTTAGCTATCTCTCCTAGCTTTAAGATCCCAATACAATGCTTTTAATTTCTGTTTCTATACCCTTCACACAACTCAGCAAGCTAGAACAAACGCAGCATAGCCTGTGAGCGGTCAATATAAAGGCCTAACTGACATCAATCAAACTGAATTCTAGATATTCATCAATATGAAACCCTTAGTTAAAGCTTCTCTTTCCAATATCCCTGCAGTAATCATGACTGTTTAATATCAAAGAAGAAGATGTACATTTCAGCTGTTATTACCTGAATATGGAGTTAATTTTAGTTCTTTTAAGCCTTTTGGGGTTGTTCAGCTCATTGTTTTGGTTTTTTAAAGCCCTCCACAATTTCCATGTGAATTGTTGAGGAGTGAAAGGGAGCTAAATGAAGGGGCTGGGCTATACGCTTTGTCAGATGGACACGGTTATATTCTATTTTTTTTTCTTTTTAAAGAGACAGAGTACACAAAATTAATTTAATTTCAGTTCATTTCAATAGTTTATCAACCCCAAAAGGATATTAAATTACTTCTGGAAGGGAAGTCAGCTCCAGTCATGCTCCGTTGTATGACAATAACATTTACATTCATCCATCAACTCATGCAGCTTTCACATCTTTATCTGCTGCCTCATGATTATGTGAAGTTTAATTGTATCCCAAACTGTTTTCCAGTGTTGAATTTGACATGCTGCCTGTACTATGAATAAAGTATTACACTTTCAATAACTTGTTAGCAAATTATACACTTCCTTAACACTAGATGCCTCAAATTTTAGGAATATGACTAAATGAATGAGCGGTTCTGTAGTACACCATAAATACAATCATTTAGATGTCTCAAGAAGTGATGATATCATCAAACAAAAAAACATGCTCTGACAACTTCACTGTTCAAATGCTGTTTTGGAAAATTCTTTCATTATTTCCATTATTTAGCCAGTTGTTTTGTCTGAGATCCACGGCACAGTGTGTTACATTTAGTGAATATTTTACCTTTTTAGATAACACATTAAAATCAGAATGTTCCTCATATAGCCTGTCACATTTCCTAGGTAAAGCAGATGAATAAACAAAGCACTGCTGTTGGCTGAACACTCCCCCCCCCCCATCTTTGTGTGATTTACTGTTGCCTTGAGTGAGATTCTGATCTCTTTGTAGGCTCTCTCCCAACAAGCATTGACCTTCTGGTCCTACATGTAAAGGGCTCCCTGAGATCACAAAGGGATGGGAGGGGAAAGGAGGGGGCTCTGAATAAAGGCCTCCCCATTGCAAGTAGCCAAGACACTTCATTCACTTCACGCTTCTCTCCCTCTCGGGCTGGCTTTCACTGCGTTGCAGGAGCGTGTCTAGAAGGTAGATACCTTGTTGGCGGCACAAAGGAGCAGTTCTGTAATAAAAACAGCTGTCTCTGGTGGTCTTGGCGTAATTGGGATTGTTAACGTGGAGAGCTCCTGAGGGAGCCTGAGGAGAGTATGTCTCTGTGTAAAGCACACAGACACCTCTGCAGCACTCCTTGATTCCATGTAAGTAAGAGAGAGAAGGGAAGAAAAAAAGCAAACAAGTCACCTGAGTTATGTCAAGTCTTGCTGCATGAGCTCCCTCTGTTTTACTTTTTTTACTATTTTTTTGATGGAGCAGGCTTATTTATCTGTTGGTTGGGACCCTTCATCTGCTCCTTTCTTCCTCATTTCAGAAGGGATTGTGTTTTTTAAGGAGAGGCCTGCGAATCTTTCAGCACTTAAATAAGTCCCTTCTTTGTCTTTTTTTTTTTTTTTAAATAAAAGAAGCAATGAATTGATTGTGTTTGAAAGGTTCCAAAACATGGGCACATCAAAGGAAAGAGGTTAAAATAGGAAAGGTGACTAAAAAAATTTAAAGTGACACCATGAAACAAGCCAATTTCTCTAAAAGGTTAGATGTTTCTATTTTAAATTTGTGTTTTTTTAAAGTTTTTTAATGATTTCTTTTAGTACTTTTCTCTCTCGCTCTCTCTCTCTCTCTCTCTCTCTCTCTCTCTCTCTCTCTCTCTCTCTCTCTCTCTCTCTCTCTCTCTCTTCTCTCTTTCATATATATGTATCCTCACATATATATATATATATATATATATATATATATATATATATATATATATATATATATATATATATATATATATATATATATACATATATACATATATACATACATATATGTATATACATATATATATTTTTTTTTATATATATATTTTATATATATATATATATTTTTTTTTTTTCATTAACTAAATGTATTCATTTTGATGTTGGTAAATCACTAAACATGAAAATCACATTTGGTTTCCAAGGTGAATATCACAAGATTAAAAAAAATACTAAACACCTCTAATCGAATTAAAAACTACACACCATCTTCTCCCTTCCGACTCCAGCTGAAAATATGAGGAATTGTGACTATACTCACTCATTAACATGACAGAGCCTCCAAAGGTAATTCTGTTAAACACTCGGACAGGGTGTCCTCCCCCAATCGTGAGAAAGCTGTTGGCAAAGGAAGTAAACGCCTTCAGGTACGTCACGGGAAAAGTGCTGGAAAGTGTACTTCAAAGCCAATTGCTTGGGAGAAGCCAGGGCTGATTTATTTGACTTAAGATATACTTTTTTGTGTGTTCATTGTGGATGAAAATTTCATACACCGATTTAGAGGTGGTGAAATATAAATGATTTCTTTAAAGTTTCATCATAAATCAGTCTGACGGTATATGTGAGCAGACACTGATCGCTCCTTGATGTCTCTTGAGCCTGATCTCCGTCTCCAGAAGTGTCTGGAGGAGGTTCCAGCAGCGCCTGTTTGTCCCGCTGGGGGAACAACACATTTCTGCAGCTGGATGGCTATCTGGCACTGTGCAGCAGCACCAATGGGCTTGTTATAGCAGCCGCGAGGACGCGTTAAGCTATATCAGCAACGAGAAATAAATAGTTCAGTATATAAAATAAGAAAAAAAAGAAAGAAAGGCGAGATCAGACGTGATTAAGCACTGAATCCGTCTAGATGGCGTCTGACCGGCGCGTTCAGAGTTTTTATAAAGCTGTACCAACGCTAGGATAAAACACCACACTTAACCATTTCCTAAAAAGTAATTAATTTAATGCAAACGCTCTTACATTTTATATTATTATCACGTTTAAAGACACAAAGAATAAATGCATTCTAAAACATTGATCCCCCCCCTCACACCTTTTACAAGATGTTTCACAATTCCGCATGTGTGTGCAAAGACACACGGCTGTTTTTAAGAGACATTAAAAAGACAAAAAGGAAATCCAAAAGGCATCATTTTCTATTGGATCTTTCAAAACTCCCTAAGCTTACCTCCATCTTAGCAATTACACCACCCCGCAGATCATATTAAACGATTTAGACACCCCTTGTTAATTACAACGTGATTAAATGTTGTAATAATGTTACTGATAATGTGGCTTAATCAGCGAAGAGATTAGATAATGTCCTGCTATGACAAGAATATAGATTTGCAATTAAGTAGTAATCTTTTTTTTTTTGTTAAATCCACTTTTAACGTTATGCATTAGCACATTATCTACATGCAAAGCCGCATAGAAAAAGTTATTCGGAGAACTATAGTATTTCTCTTTCTCTCATTGTAAAATAGCCATAAAAATAATTCAAGAAAAACACAAGCGGCACTATTTTGATGTTAACGTCAACATTTAAATATGTAATACAATATTTAAATCGCTTAAATTATTATTTATATCACTATATTACTTAACGTGTAGTCAAAGCACGGCAAAACATATTTTACTTTATGAAGTGATAAAAACTGGAGCTGTCCATGGTGTTAATTCACTTCCTCTTCTCCCTCTGAGACCCATTTGCCAATGTTACTCGAGCTTTGCGTACAATATTCAAAGAATAAAATATTTTCCAGGTACAGTAAGACGGAATTCGCCTCATTAGAAGTGTTATTGGTAACGAGGTGTTGGTGATGAAGTAGAGTCATTTTAAATAAATGCCCTGTTGCAGACTGCCCATGCGCAGAGTCCCCGGCGGCGGCGGCGGCGGTGGTAGTGGTGTGGCTAATGAAGAATAATAAATCATGGAGGGCTTTTTTCAGGTGCGGCTGAGGGGAGTGTGTATGTGTGAGAGCGAGAAAGAGGGAGTGTGTGAGTGAGTGAGTGAGTGAGTGGGAGAGTGAGAGAGTGAGGGAGGGAGAGAGAGAGAGGGAGGCGGGGAGAGATGAGCCTGCCCTTCGCCTCAGAGCAGCTCAGTCCGGGTCCCCGCAGCATTCAATGTAGTCGAAGAGGTACAGTACAGCGACTGTCACAGCCTTTTACTTCCTACTTACGGTCATTTCAAGACGGAAACTTTTGACAAAAATCAAACAGGTCAACGAAAGAAAGCGGCGACTAACTTGACGTATTTTGGAAATCCTAAGAGACGGAGAAAACCCTTTTCTTTTTCTGGCGTCGTCTGCGAGGAGCTTTGCCACCCCAAAAAAAATATAGAGGTTATATATATATATGCATATATATATATCCGAGGCAAAAAAATAGAACTACATAATTCAAGGTGGCGGCTGTTGAAGGAGAAAAAATAGAAAGTATTTTTGAACAATCGCGCCACAAGTCCACAAAGGAAGAGGTAGGCCTACCGGCTGATGCGCTCAGGTCCATGGCTCCTTGGTGTCTCTGATATCTCACTTGCCAAAGACAAAAAAAAAAAAAAAAAAAAAAGAGAGAGAGAGACCAGACACCTCCGTTACCAACGCAACTTATAATAAATAGATGTGATTCAGTGTTGGACCCACCGTTTTTCGGCTAACACTTTTTACTCGACTTGAGATTCCTGCGAAGCAATTGGGGCTTCAACTCCCCGACCCGAGGAGGCGGAGTCTTAACTTATTAAAAGGAACTTGCTGAGGTTTGGACGCCAGCAAATATGATGATGATGTCTCTGAACAGCAAGCAGCCTTTCGCCATGGCACACAGCAGCTTGCCCGAGCCCAAGTACTCCTTGCACTCGTCCTCGTCCTCCACGCTGACTTCCAGCGCGCCGTCGTCCTGCTCGTCCTCCCGCCACAGCAGCAGCATCATCAGCAGCAGCGGCGGCGGCTCGGAGGCGATGCGCAGAGCCTGTCTCCCAACCCCACCGGTACGTATTCTGCATAATCACAGCTTAAAGGCACATTTTGACAGCCCACTTTTTTTTTTTTCCTTCTTGATGTTTTTTTCATGTCTGCACAGCAAATCACCCAACACCTCCATATTTTTTTTCCCCCTTCCTCTGCTCAACTTATGTATTCACTCGGCTTTGCCTTTCATATTAATTTTTATGACCTGGGATGTTGCACGTGTCTTGTTTTGTGTGTGCTCCCTTTTTTTTAAGGGGTTTCTTTTTTTTTCACATTCTGGAAATGTTTTAAACCAGAGGAGTGGAGGGGAGAATTCCCTTGCTGACAGTTATGTGTGCATTCTATTTGCAATTGCAGAGCAATATATTCGGGGGTTTGGATGAGAGTTTGTTGGCCCGGGCTGAAGCTCTAGCGGCGGTGGATATAGTCTCTCAGACCAAGAGCCACCACCACCCTCCACACCACAGTCCCTTCAAGCCGGACGCCACCTACCACACCATGAACACTCTCCCCTGCACGTCGTCGTCCTCCTCCTCCTCGGTGCCCATCACTCACACGTCCGCGCTGGGCGGCCACCACCACCACCATCACCACCACCACCATCACCAGCCCCACCAGGCTCTGGAGGGGGACCTGCTGGACCACATCACCCCGGGACTGGCGCTGGGAGCCATGGCGGGGCCCGACGGCTCGGTGGTGTCCACGGCCGCGCACCCTGCCCACATGGCGGGCATGAACCACATGCACCAGGCGGCCATCAACATGGCTCACGCCCACGGGCTACCGCCGCACATGGGCATGAACGACGTGGACGCCGATCCCAGGGACTTGGAAGCCTTCGCGGAGAGGTTTAAGCAGAGACGGATCAAACTCGGGGTCACCCAGGCGGATGTGGGGTCAGCTTTGGCCAGTCTCAAGATCCCCGGCGTCGGCTCCCTCAGCCAGAGCACCATCTGCCGATTCGAGTCCCTCACGCTGTCGCACAACAACATGATCGCTCTGAAGCCCATCCTGCAAGCGTGGCTGGAAGAAGCCGAGAAATCGCACAGGGAGAAACTTAATAAACCAGAGTTGTTCAACGGCGCGGAGAAAAAGAGGAAGCGCACGTCGATAGCTGCCCCGGAGAAGCGGTCGCTGGAGGCCTATTTCGCCATTCAGCCGCGTCCCTCGTCGGAGAAAATCGCAGCCATCGCGGAGAAGCTGGACCTGAAAAAGAACGTGGTGCGGGTCTGGTTTTGCAACCAGCGGCAGAAACAGAAACGAATGAAGTACTCCGCATGCGTCTAAAAGAAAAAAAAAACGCTTTAAACCATCACCTACCGAAAAAGACTTGGAACTGTTTAGAGAAGATTTGTATCATATTTCCTATGTCACACACTTTTTTTCAATCATCAGTGACTTTGTGCTTTGAACTTCGAAAAATTCCTAAAAATGAACAATGACCGAAAAACTCGAAAACACCAAGTCTCGTCTTTTACTCGCTAAGAAGGACATAAGGAGTCACAGGCAAGAGCAAGTAAGACCACCGTTTCCACATTTACTACGACTCACATTTTTAATGCCAACTCAAAATGACTACAGGACTCTTTGATTTTTTATTTATAATTAATTTAAACAGTTACCGTTTGCGTTACATCCCCGCTGAAGATATACAATTTTCATTTGCAGGGAGCTGGGCAATTTTATTCAAAGCACTTGGTTGTTGACTATTGTTGTTACTGGCTTATATGATAAGCTATACATTTTCCCTCCGAGGTCATGACAATGAAGTCTGACATTTATTCAGGGTCTAGGGGGGGTACTGAAAGGACAACATACAAGTTGATCTTGAGAGCTAATATTAGATTACTGCCAAATAACCTGTAAATTAACGATTTACTTCACACACTTCATTATGTGTCTAAATGTGTAATTAATTCTGCTTATTTTGTTACCATGTGTGATCCAAGCCAGGGATCTATTTTCAAGATATCCTGGGTTTAGATTTATAGGTGGGGTTGTTATTAGGCCTCAGTGTGCCGAATGATCAAAATAGTGACTCGCTTGTGAGGATTTTACAGATTATTGCCGAGAAAAAACACGATTTCCCACCGGTTAAAATAACTTTATAATACAGCGTGGGCCGGTGTCTTATGAACTATTTATTGAGTGAGGTCATGTTTACTTCATTATATATTTATTGGGATTCCCCCCCTCTCATCGTTTTGCTTGAGAAAATCAAATTCTGACAGCAGGTTCAGCGTGTTGTCCTGATTTAAAGGGAAACGACTGTGAAATCCACAGTCACAAATTCTACACTTTCTAACGTTTGAGATGGTACAATCGAGATATATATGAGATAGTATTCTCCTTTTAAATTATTTTATGTATGTTTTTCTGCTATTTATTTGTATAAATATAGGCGCATCATTATGGAGTCCTTGCTTGTTAAATCACATTGTTTAAGTAATGTTTTTTTCTTGAGGAGAAAAGAAACAGCTTCGTGGAAGCAAACGTGTACAATGTAAATATTTCATTGGAATCAGTCGATGCACATAAATATATTCGTACAGGTTTTTGCTGTATTGCTGTTTAGCTGAGGTAATTTATTTCTGTAATGTATGTTGCTTTTGGTTCCCTGATTAAATAACTATTAATTTATTACATTCATGTAATTTTACTTTATTTAATTATTGAACTGCAATATGTGTTTCATTAAAGAACAAACTTTGACATTTAATCGGACGTTTTCCATGACTGCACTGCAAAATGTGGCTGATCCAGACGTGTTAGTATTCTTGTATTTATTCATCTGTTTATTTATTGATGAGGAGGAGGGAAACGGTTTAGCTGTGAGCTAGGCAGCTTTTTAAAGACAGCATGTGGATTCTTTCAGCTTATTTAAAGACAAACATTTCATTTTCATAATGTTCATGAACAAGACACTATTCCAATAACCTCACCTTCACTCAGCAACACCCTCCTCTCACATTCTGGGCAATATAAAGACACGTAAATGTGAAATGTAATTAGAAATGTATTTCTTTTAACCTCCGTATTCTG
Source organism: Cololabis saira (assembly GCF_033807715.1). Taxonomy (NCBI): domain Eukaryota; kingdom Metazoa; phylum Chordata; class Actinopteri; order Beloniformes; family Belonidae; genus Cololabis; species Cololabis saira. Next base: position 22,820,578 of record NC_084587.1, read on the forward strand.
ATTTCAAGGCCTCGTCATATAGCAGGCCCTATAGGATTCCCATTCTCTCTGCTCCGTCAGTGTTAGACACACGTGGCTCCTCCAGTGACTGCCAGCTTATGGAGCTTCACTGTTGCCTTACCTGAGAGCAAATGCTAATATTCTATTAGAGTCTAATCAGGGTGTCTGTGGAGAGCTAGATGGGTCCCTGGAGTGCAGACTTGCCAGATGTCAGCCCGCCAGAAAAACAGCTCGCCTGCCAACGTGCCCGTCTCTATTTAAATACACACTCAAACATGCCTCGTTGCGGGCATGCGGGCTTTGAAGCTAAGCCTTTGGTTCGAAATTTGGAGGGTAAAAATAAGAAAAAAAAAGAAAAGAGAAAATAGGGGTGTATTTTTTAATGTTATGTCCGAAGCAGAGCTGCTGTTTTGGGGCTTCAGGGCTGACTGACTGGACTGGCTCTCAGGTAGCTGTCCATGGTGCTGAAATAGTCAGAATGCGCTTCAACACCATGGACACATACCAGAGAATATTTCTGAAACCCATCTTCTTAACTTCACAACACATGATGTTGTTTTATTTATTAACTGATTCTTTAGCTGGTAATTTCAAATTAAGCCCATTGGAGCGAGTTTGATATCACAGCGTGTTTTTTGTTGTTGTTGTTGTTTTTTAATCAGCTGTGGTTTTTTTCTCTTAAAATAGCCTACATATAAAGAGTTTTTATATTTCCATAACCACACTACTCATTCAGTATTTCCCAAACGTGTCACGGCCTGTACCATGTTCTTATAACATGATCTAATATCTCCATAAGCTAAAATGTAACGCATTTCCATCTCCAGGATTCTCTCATCTCTGTGAAATAATCCTGTCGCAAAGACGACACCTTCATATCATTCGGCCATAGGCCAAACAACCGCCATCCTCGTGACAAATTAAGGGTATCAAAACGAGTCTTATTAATGAGACAGCGATGATGGTTAATCAATTAAAAGATGCTCCTGGTGAGTGCTTCTAATTTCCCCCTGAACGAGCCATTCGCTTAATACGTTAATAAGAGCGAATTATTAAATTACACATCGAATTATGAAAAGCAGATAATTATGAAGAGCGAGTAAAGCAGTCATTAGCTCTCCCTGTTAATTACCGCTGGTCAGGGAGGGCTGCCGAGTGAGTGTCTCATCGGGAATTGAAATTAACTTTGTTCAGCGAGCCTCGCTATTGGTTGACACGCTGGAGCTCTGCAAGGGAAGACAGAGACAGAGAGAGATTCTCCAACAGGCTCCTGTTGCCCACTTACGCTCTCACATATTGGGAGAAAATCGATTTGGATCCTTTGATAGCGAATCAATGTAACGCCAGCGTCGAAAAAAAATAAAATAAACACACACACACAGACAGATGGTCAAGAACCGAAATCGAAGCTCGTTTTTTTAGATGCAGAAAAATGATGGGAGGCAAAGCCACACACACACACACACACACACACACACACACACACACACACACACACACACACACACACACACACACACACACACACACACACACACACACACACACACACACACACACACACTCACACATCTGTCCAGATCGTGCTGTATGGGCTCCATACATTGAAGCATGCATACAGACAGACACTGTGGGAGCTTTTCTACAAAACGAAAAGGGCAGCGCTGTTTCCTTTTGTTATAATTACGCCCTCTGTTTTATTTTTCTCTTCCCCCCCAGAACATTTCCCCCCTTTCACAGGGATACTGATGAAAATTTAATGAAGTCAGGGACTGTCGGAGCTCCGCCCGGGGACCCGAGAGTAGAATATTTTAACTGTACATTTACGCCAAGTGTCTGCCTTCAAAGAGGCGGCTGCTCTCGAATTAGACGAACTGCAAGCCATAAATTGAACGCGCTGCACACTGCAGGCCCATAACCCTTTATTTGTCATCTGTTGGCTCTTTCGCTGTGCAAAAACCCGTCAGATGGCTGCTTGAATGTGAAGCGGCAATCGCCATTTGATATTGTCGCCAATCAGTTGTTGTTGATGCAATATTAATCAGCCATCAATAGTCATTAGTTTGTTGAGTGTTTTGCGGAATCTAATCGATGGAGCAGCTCTGGATGGCTAGAAGGAGGTTTGTGGGATACTTTTTGATCTAGGATGGCATGCAAAGGAGGGAAAGCCACAGTGTGCCTGCCAAGGAAACAGCTCTATTTCTCGCTGGATTCTTAACATAATGGCACGCGTAACCTCTCACGAGATGCAGGCGACACCAGAGGAGTCATGTGTGCAGACCACTCTCATCAAAGTTTCAAAAAAGATTTGTTTTAAATATTCGTTTTTTGGGTTTTTTTTTTTTTTTTTTTGTGTGTGTGTGCTATAATTGACTATAGTTGAAATTTACATTGTTGTTTATCAGTTTCATCAGTACAGAATGGATTCAGTTGACCAAAGTTGGACCATGTAGTGGAAAAATAAAAGTTTGGAATTTTCACGCTCTGAGTCTCTTGATTTGCAGCGTCTTTAAAAAAAAAGAAAGATCTTGAATTGTAACATATTATTCTTGTTTTCAGGAATATGATATTAAAAAAAACGTCAGACACGTCACGTCACGTCAGAAACAGATTATCCAGAATCTATTTACGGTTTTATTTCTGAAATACTTGATTACTGGTGGAAACGGCCTTCACTGACTGAGCTTTATTTTGAAATCTAAACAGAAATGAACATGAGCTGTCCAGACATGCGTAGATAAGAGTTCTTTCTGGATTAATAATTTATGAGTAGATCCTTTTTAAGCAGATAACTTCATTTTTAAGTCATTCATAGTTTCTGACAAATGGAAAAGAATAAAAGGTGAGATTTTTCTCTCATGCAACACATATCAGTAAAAGTACATTTTAGTTTTTATACTGAGAAATTGTTATAAATTATGCATGTGCTCTCTTTTACAAATAGAAGTGTAGTTGACATCAAGAACTATTCTTTGGATGCTCAAAGTTCCTATTTTTTTTTAAATTTCTTGAACATTCATTATTACAAATCTTGGTTTATGACATTCTTTATTGTCCATAGGAGTTACTGGATTTTCTTTTCAACTTGAATCAATTTAAACAAAATAATTTAAAGTGATATTCAAAATCATTTGTTTTGACCTTTGCATCGCTGATATCTTCAATATACCAAGAGTGTTTGATACGTTAGGTCAAATATTTTGTGGTGACTAAAATCAGAAACATGGAAAAAAAACAGGATTTACCAACATATATAATAGTAAATGATAAGTCAAAATCCAGTCTGGAAAAGTCCTCCAGATATGAAAGAGGCCAAATTGTCATATGCGGTTCACTTTGATGAAATTTTGCTTTTGGAAATTGTGAAATTAAGACCTCAGTGAATTTACTGTAAAATTACGCATGGAAAACTAAAGCTGTGTTTTTTACTGAAATCTACCTTAGGTGGAATCCTGTTCACAAAGAAAGCCATGTTTTTTTTTTAAATGTGTCATTATAAAAAAGAAAAAAAAACTATCAAAATATGTATTTTTACAACTCTTGTCATTATATTTTTCATCCTGAAATGAAGCTGATTAAAACAAAAAGGGCAAATATCAACTCTAAGACACCCATTTTTCAATTTGTGAAAGATACACTGGACCCGTTACCACACACACACACACACACACACACACACACACACACACACACACACACACACACACACACACACACACACACACACACACACACACACACACACACACACACACTATGACATTCTGGCATAAAAACAGTATTATGTTAAAGTTTCATGGTATCAACATGTATAAATACAAATGTATTGTCAGTATCAGTTAACGCTATCCTAAAGTGAATAATTTCTTTCTTTCATTCCCTCCCAGACAACTGCTTAACAAAAACAAGCCAATTTTTCTGACCAAAACATGTGCGCGGAATTTAGCATGCGATCACGCACCAGTAAGATTCTTCATTCTTTTTATTCTTTCTTACTTTCTTCTGTAGATGTGCAAATGAATGACAACTTCGCATTTTCTTATGAAGTGCAGGCTGAGCAGCCGCCAAGTCTTGTCCCAAGCAATAATGATACACAGACTGAAAACACAACTTTTGACTTCAGTGCATCACATCTCTGTCGATGGGCTTGTGGTAATGTTCACGAACACATAAGCCGCTAAATAAAAGTGCTCATCATTTACTTCAGTTATTTAAATGTTGTGACCTAGTGTGAAGAGAAGCCAGATAAAACACTGAACGTATATATTTGTGAACAGTTAGGCCTCCCTGTTCGTCCTACCAGCTGGTCTACCCTTTGTGCCACCTCTGAGGTTGGACCCTCTCCCTCTGATGGTTTTTTTGGTGCTCTGAAGAGTCGTGGACCTCGTAGAGATTGGACCTTAATGAGAAGGTGGTAGAGCTGTCTAGTGGTTGCGTGTTCACTGGGCTTTGACAGCCGTGTGCTGTTGCAAATCTATTAATCATACCCACAAGGAGGGTTAGACTCTCCCTCTCCTTCTCTCTCTTCCCCCTTTCTCTCTCTATCTCTCTCCCTCCCTCCCTCCCTGCCTCCCTCAGTCACTCACTCACTCCGTCTCAGTTTTCAGTTTATACAGAACAGAATCATTTACATAAAGTCCTTAAGGCAAATAACTGTTGGGGGCTCTAATTTATATCTGATCGAAAATTAGCCGTCATTATGCGCACCATTAGCTGCGTCTTTAATGTGCTTCTAAGCACCATTTGTCAAGCAGCTTGTTAATATCCTTCAAGTCTTTAAAGTTGAGAGCTCATTAAAGACTGCAGTGCCTGCTCCTGATGCTATTTTACAAGATTTGGTGGGAAGGGACAGGACATTTAAAAGTTTTGTTTTTTTGAAAATGATTATATAGAGTACTTTCATTCTGATTGTTTGTGCCCACAGTTACCTACAGGATCTGATCTGAATACTAGAAAAATCTAGAAAACAGCCGATTATCAGAATATTCGAACATCAGTTGACTGTGTGTAAGACTTTGAAGTGAAAACAAAGGGATGTGAAATTCGCATCCCAGAAAAACAAACAGACCTTTGCAGATGCATCCTAAAATGAAAAGTGTGTCTACAGTTTTCTTGCCCACATCCCATAAAATAAGAGCCTCACAGGCCAAATCTTTGCCTATGGGTAATGGGAGTTATGCTGCTTTATTATTGGTTTAAACTCCAGTGTCCTTAGTCCCCCTTTCTGCACTATAACAGATTCCTCCAGGCTAAAGCAATAAAGAGAGTAATTAGAATGCTAAAGACAGATGTAAATAAAGAGAATGAGACAGTGGTGAGGGATGAGGCGTCTAGGTCACACACTCATCAAAAACCCAGTTGGTAGCAAATGACACAACATTCAGTGCCAGAGGCCTCAGGCTACGACTGCAAACCAGAGGACATAATGGACTAAATTATGGCTTCGATGGCTATGCATCCCACAGCACCAGCAAGGACACACACACCCACACATACACACTCACACACAAAGACAAAAACAATCTCCCCCAAAAACAGAGCCACAAAACGTTGAGACTAAACCTGTCCGAAGCATTGCATCCACAGTGTACAGCATACAATATTGAAACAATGTGTGGATATAAAGCATGATACCTGTACTCAAACCTGTACTGAAGCAATATTAAAACTGCTATTGCCACAGCAAATGATGGCCACATTGATCAATGATTATGTGTATTTCGGCACAGGTTGAGATTTTCACTATAATATTGGTATTTAACAGCATTGGAAAAAAATGTAGTACTTATTGCGAGAAACTAGTGTAACAGCAAGATCTTGTTTTTTCACATTGATAATTGTTATTTCATTCAGCTATGAGGTCGGTTAGGAGATGTGAGAGTGAGATTTTAATATAAACAATTAAAAAGCACCACACCTTCCTTCAGAACTGCCTCGGAAACAAAACCTCTGTTCAAGCCAACAGTCCGATGATTTGCTTGGGTCAAACACAATGATTGAACTGTTTTTTCCCGAGTCTTGTTGTTTTCACAGGTAAATCAAATTAATCAATGCAAGAGTTTCTTTAATAATTTCCTATTGGTGTATAACAAAAATTGCAGGTAAAACAGCAAAAAGAAAAAGATCAAAAATCTGAAAAATGTCTTACGTAACCTTTAAAGTAAGATTAATGGTGAAACTTTAATATTATTGTTATTATTATTACGGTTTATAATAGCTAAGGATAAAATAAATAATTTCCTTCTTCTTGGTTTTACACTCTTTATAAAAGGTTTTTAGTCAATGAGAAGAAGTACATCAGTCATCAGGCAATGGCCACTTCTCCTTGAAATATGCCAATTCGAATAGAAAATTAATTGCTTTAAGTGATACAGAGTCACTGTGACTGAAGAAAATAAAAGTTACACAAAGGCGTTAAGTTTTGTAAATGTAGACAATGTAATGCTGTGGAAGAAAATTATTCTTGTGATCACACATGGTGTTCCATTTATGTTTAATACACTTTAGATCAAATTTTTCGAATGCAAATCTTTACATTTGCTGTACTTACTTCATGTTTTGTTTCGTCTTTTCACTTTCTCTTCTTTTGGTCTTCAGTTGGGGGAGCCACACATCAGCATGATGCATTCTGGACACTTGGCAAGAGGCACATTTGCAATTAACGTAACACGGCACACAAATGCTGTAGCCCTGTGATACACTTTGCTCCCTATAGATGAAAATATATCTTATGTACTAAAAAAAATTAATCTAAATCAAATGTGGGGTATTCTAAATAGGAGTAAGTGAATATATCATAATTCAGTTCAGTTCAGTTCAATTTAATTTGATTTGATTAAATTAAATTATTTTCAATTCAGCTTTAAAAAGGTACTTCTGAGTAGAACTGAACTCCAAATGAGTCCAATATGGGTACAGATGATGGATGAATGAATGAAATCCAAACCATTGGCATGTTTTAAAATAATTTCTTGGATATTATACATTATATCCTAAAATGTGCATGCATCTTTTTTTCATCTCAATTAAGCACATTGAGTGGAAATATTGTGGTAGTTGTAAAAGTCTGGGCAGCTGCTGTAAATGAGCCATCAGAAAACTTTCAGCCAGATATTCCCACTTTAGGATTATTACCATAATACCATGCTCAATCACCACAGACCTCAAGTACACACTAATTTTTTTCATGCAGCAGAAGGAGATTTTTTTTAAAACTCCAATTTAACAAGCTACATAACGTCAAACAATATACCAAATAATCTTCATGTGTGCAAATGTCAGAGATGCTCAACACATTCCTGTTTTACTATCAAACAAGCTTAGAACTGTTCAGTTCCCATTGGAAATAGGGGATGTGCAGCTTTTTTATAGTTCCCATTTTGCCATGCAAATTCTTTACTGAAATTAATGTCTCGGTAAAGCAAGTTGATGCCACCCACTATGTTAGATTACACAGTGCTGTTGAAATGTGTGCTTCTGAGGTGCCTTTGCAAAAGGTTGATTACTTTGCATATATTTCACCTGCCGCTTTGGGCTATTATTGCTTGAGATACAGACTGTAGTCAGGACCCTGATGGAATGTTCCTGAATGGGCAACGTTCCTCCTAAAACCATATAAAGTGATTCAATGCCAGCATAAAGAAATGTTAACGATCATCAAAGACCTTTGTGTTGGATGGCTTTCCTTCCAGTTGTTCTCTCTTTCTCGCTCTTTGATGTCCTTTTTATTTCCCCTTAATTTAAGAAAGCACTCAAAATGTGAGCATTTGCGGTTTGCATTTTTTTCTACAAGAGAGCTTTCAGAGGAAACTAAATAAATCTGATATCAGCTGACAGAAATATCCCCCCAAAATTGTCATTTTACTGAAAAAACCCAAACACATCCTCCAATGGTATGTTTCTTGTACATTTTTGATACTGACTTTGAGATGCCTGTGCATCTAAGTGGCAGTGTTGCAAAATGTGGCAGGCAGACATAGTTTCTGACCTCTATATAGCAGTGTGGAAGGACCTCAACAGCTGTAAACAACACTGCAATCAGTGTCCCATCTGCTCCCATGTCCCACTTGTGTGGATGCCTTTATGCCATTTCTTTCACCCTCTGCCAAGTGACTGCCTCAGGACATCTAACCCAGAGAAAAGAGCTCATTTACCCAAGGAGGAAAGAAGCAAACTAGATTTCTCAGTGTGTTTGCTGACAGGGAAACTTGGTTGTGGCAGTAATTAAAAAAAATTAGATGGATTGTAACACAAAAATTCTATCATTCAAAGAGAAAAACAAAAAAGTTTATCTTAATGTACTCATTCATGTTAACATGAAACGCATCAGCGATTGACTGAGATCCTGCAGTGAACCAGTTATCCAAAATGCTGTCACATGTTAATTTAATGCTCATTAATCACTACTCATCCCGATGATGCATAACAGGGGTTATTTGAAGTGGAAGCCTGAGCTCAAAAGGTAAGTGGCATGACCGTATAATCAATGAATACAAGTGTGAAGAAGAACACAACATGTATGTAAAGGGTGGGATTAAACATATTAAAAAAGACAAATCTTTATACAGAACAAATGTAGTGTCTGTGGAGTCATGTGTAGAATTGGCTGCCTCCAGAAAGTTTGGCAAATTGATCCTCGGCCCCTTCCCATGCCAAAGGGACCCTGGGTAGGACAGTGAACCACAGATTGCCCCTACTGGCCCAGCCATGCATAGCTCAGGTCTCAGTCCCAGATAAATGGGGAAGATTGTGTCAGGTATGGCATCCGATTTATCAAATGAATATAAAGAACACGACGATCTGCTGTTGTGACACCTACAACGAGAAGAGCTGGAAAAAGTTGCATGTCTATGACAAAGACATTTGTTAAATGTACTTTTTGCATGTTTGTAATGTTTGTGCAAAAGTGGAATATATACTATTATTGTTTCTGAGAGCTTTTGGAACTTTGAGATACTCATGCTTCAATTCAGTGTTTTCATTACTTCAACTCCTATAAGTTGCAAAAGGAAATATTTTCCTCTTCCATTACTTTTTGACATCCCTGTTTAGTTGTTTTCAATGTGACAATTCTTTGCATGAGTTGGAAACACATCAAATTGTTAAATATAAATGTTTCAAACCTTGTTGTCGTGTGTCATTTACATATTTGCAAAATCTCCTACATTCTCTCAGAATATTTGGAGATTGTTATTTTTCCAGTGGAGTGGAGGTGGTGGGATGGGGGTGTGTTGGGTTTGGGGCCTCACTTTGAACCAAGGGTGCCACGGAAAGGATGTATTAGCTCGCATTAGCTCTTCAACTCCGCCATTTTCATCTGGTAAGCTCGACAAATGCCCCTGGACATCAAGAACAAGGCTGCAAAACACTGAACCTTCTTGTATGATAAGTTCTGAATGTTAACTGATGTGTATATGACCTGATGCACTTTTTGCAATAAACAGTGTAATTATTGAAAGAAGTCTGTCAAAGACTATTTGTGGTGTAATTTTCATTTCAGCCATCAAAACAAAGCATTAAAAAAAAGCTCCTTTATTATAAAGTCTGACGGCTGTCAAGGGCCCACATGTGAGAAGTTAAAGTTATTTTCAGCAAATCTAAACTGTGATATTACCTTTTAAACTCACTTCATGACAATAAACGTTGGAATAATCTAGTAACTCATTCCTGCTTTAACTTTTCATTATTATTTTGTAGAAAATGATATTTCACTCATAGGAATCGAACCAGCACTTTTACTACGACACCATCTCTGCTTTTTTACTGTAATTTAAGTTTAGAATAATAACGCTTTTTCACTGTGTTCTCCTGAACTCCATGAAATCACAGCTGGCTGTTGTCACTGTTGCATCAGACCAGAACATTTCAAGTCGATTCTTCTTTTCTTCTTCTTCTTTTTTTTAATAAAAAGGGTGGTTCTTAAAAAAAAAAATCAGTACACGGATATAGTCCAGTGAATTTGTTTGTAAAACAGTTATACATTTTCGGGACTTGATCTATTCCTATTACAGGAACTACGAAAATGACTGATGGTTTCTTGTTCACTTTCTTTTAGATAGATTAGTTATATTACGATTAAATACGTGCATAAAAAGGCTATAATTATATTAGCAGTGTTTACACAAATTTGATAAGGATTTTATTTCCAGTGCTTGTAATATCAAGATTACTGAAGTATTCTGCTGATTCCCCTCTATATTTATGTATAATGATGTGCAGAGGATGAAGGATGCACGCTGTCTTTCTCAGCTCAGTGTAGAGAGGTCACAGTGCCTCAATCTATCAAATCTAGCTTTTTCTTCTAATAATTGCCTTATGTTTCTGTAATAAAAGTATAACATCATGTCAAGCTCCTCACGCAGGGGGTGGCTAAGGCAAGCTTTGTATGCTGTATGCATAATCCATGAACAAATATGCCTTCCGCTAGAGCCTTGCACGTTATGTGATTTGAGTTGGGGTCAGAGCCACTTGTATTCCTTTGGGTGGGATTGTGGAATTGTGGGAGGTTTGATTGGTGCCTTTTACCCACACAAGAGCCCCCCAGAACTCCTATCTGTTGTTCCCCTTACTCATTTACTTTATCAGTGCACTCCTGTAATATACATAATTCAGACAACCAGGGGATGTCTTTGGGCTCCGAACCACCTGCTGGCTTTTATTAGCTAATTAATGGTGATTTATCAGAGCCGCTAATTTGAGTGGGACTGCTTGCCTTCAGGAGTCTCAGAACACTGTACGAATTCTGGTGGTAATTATACTCATATGATGGGCAGTTTGGTAAAACAAAAAGTTCTGTCTATTCTGCCCCAAAGGAATGAAATTTCTACTCTTACGAAAGATGACCTTGTGTATTTTCTTCCCTGTCTCATTAAGGTCTCACACACAGTTCTTTTAAATACCTAAATTCAAAACAGCCCCCACCCACACACACCTTATACCTGTAGATGGGTGTCCTTGAGAAGCTCTTTTAGGATGTTCTTATATTTCAACTCTAGTACTCACCTCAATATTGTAGACTGGACAATCAGGTCTCAAAGAAGAATATCAATATATAGTTTATTGCCTATATGTGCTTTGAGTATACTAGTTTGATAGTTTGCAACAAAAAAATCTCATTTAAAAAAAAACATAAAGTTGACAATATAAACTTTTTTTTTCCACAGGATGTTTTCCTTCCTTGTTTGTTCATGTTGGGTTTAATGATCAGACATTTAGTGGTGATGAGAGGAACTGCAACTGAAATGTTAGGGAACATCGCTGTCTACTTGTTCCTACCATCAACAAATACCTGCCGAAGTAACTTAAACCTCTCATGCCGAAGTCAAACAACAGTCTTTCACAGTATCCTAAATATGTCTTTTTAAAGTTTTCTGGGAATAACTTTTCACCAAGTCTGCCAATAATAATAGCACTTTAAAGTATTTTTGTCCTGATGTGGAAATGCTTTTATATCTTATATTTGAGGGAGTAACAAACATCTTATATGTTTGTTTAGTTCTGAGATGTGCAATTCCTCTTGTTAACAGCAAGTGTGAAGTTTTAAGAGCACGAGAGGAGAAAAAAAAACAACCTTTTCTTTTCTTGTCTATATGTGACTGATGTGCGCTGTCTGAAGTGACTGCCAGTTCAAAATCTCCAGATTAAGACAAGCATGTCATTTGGCTTTGGACAGCCTCTGCCTGAAAACATGTCATTCAGTGACCTGTTTTGATTTGTGTGGAACTGTTACATCACAGATCCAGATCAGAGTGGAACAATCCAGCTCCACTGTCTTTCTCTCCACTTCACATCATGTTGCATGTACAGAACCTCTGAAGAAGGACGCAACTGTAGTAGCTGTTTTAAATGAGACACACTGAAGAAGAGAGGACTGGAGTGGAGGGTCTCTCTCCACCACTTAAAACCAGCTGCTATGAGGAGGTCTAAAAGGGTAATTGTTGTATCCCATAGGACATGCAATCATTTCTGTGAAGGAAGATGGGTTAATCAAATCAGGTAAGCATTAACCAGATATGTAAACGTTAATGTTGTCCTTTCCTATTTTCTAAGATGGTCTGCTATTAAATACTGACCTAAATATATTTCTTTCATCACCATCCTCTTCAGGAGGCAACAAAGCGTTGCAGAAATAACATTTCTGCAACATTAAAAAAATATTAAAAAAAGAGAGATTTTGATTCTGAATGGTCAGTAAACAACAAACAAGCCTCTTTAAACATTACACAGCACTTTAAATGATGTTTCATGAGTTATTTCATTTTATAAACAAGACATAATATTTTGCTGTTTACATGAACGCTTCATCTCAGCTGTCAAACCACCAATTCAATGCCCAGTTTTTATTTTCAGCAATTTATTTTTTCTTCATCATTTTGGACTATTACACTTCTTATAAACCCCACTTGCCTCAGGCCCTGACAGTTTAGCCACACTGAATATCCACAAGAGTCTTCTGGGAGATTACATTCCACAAGCTCATTGAATATTTTTAACTGTCAGCATACTTAACACAGTCATACTTTTTAAAAATATGTAATAACATCAATTTGAATGTCTTGTGTTCGTTTTCCTGCAGGCTGAAAACTTCATGAAGATCCACTCCATGATTCCAAAGTGAAAAAAAGAAAGAAATATGTCAATGTAATGAAACAATGTTATTTTCTGATTAGGGTGTGACATCAGTAGTTTCTTTAATTTTCTGTTTTTGTCCTTTAGAATCATATTCAAGTGTGCAGCACCCTAGTATAGGAACCTACATCATACATTTCAAGTATCTAAAAGCTCCACGCACACCTACAAGCGATGTTGGCTGAGAAAAAGCAAGACAGAGCTTGCTGTAGAGTCAGTGTTTGGGCTGTTCCTTCTGGGCTGCATAAATAAGATGGCGGAGGAGAAAGAAACACCACCTACCGTGTTTTTGTTTGTAGAGACAATAATTCATATTTCTACACCATTCCACACTGAAACATTGTTCTGAACATCATGTTACATACTTGCCAAAAGATAAATCTAAATATTGCCTGCTGAAACATTAAATATTAATGTGATAACACCTTTTGATTTTAACACATACACTATTTTGCATTAGGCTATATAAACATACTAAACAACAATATAACAGCCCTCTAGAGAAAGTACATGGAACTTGCTTCTGTCAAGATAATACCTGCTTTGGTATCAAAAGATTTACTTCGAACACTCCATACACGCCATATCCAAGAATCCACACCGTGAAACACGTTTTAACCAGTACAAGTACATGCAGGTATCAGTACCGTACTTACTGGGACTGTAATGGTATAACTATAAAATACATTGTTCAATTAAAGATGAACATGACATTACACCCAGACGCAGGAGGAGGATTGAGCTGAGTTGTGGCAGGTGTCAGAAGAGGAAACTATGATGCTATGATACTCCAAAAGTACCCGAGTATCATAGCTAGAAGATTTGATTCCATCCCAAAGGAACCGTGGATGTCCATAAAAAAAATAAATAAATAAAGTCAACTCATATTTCACAAGGTAAGTGAAGAGTTTGGCCTTTTGGGGCGTAAAGAAGACTTAAAGGGAAAGAAAAGTAATTGTGTTGCTCAACACCATGAATGTACTTCTTATGGATAGTATATGTTAGAATATATCATATTGTACAAACAATCAATACTGTAGCTTTAAAGGCCAGTTCATGATTTCATCATGTAATAAAGGGCCCTAAGATACGGGTGTTTCCCAGATGACTTCTTAACACCGTTCTTAGGACCGTTCTTAGGACCGCTCTTACGGCTGTTGGAGTTTTTTTTCCTTGTTAATTTTCCAACAAAACAAGGGCCTTTTTGCCCACCTAAACGTGCCCCAAAAGTCACCAAATATTGTATGCAAGCCAGGCCTGGCGAAAAATTTGATATTTAATGGTTTGCATTAATGGGCGTGGCCTAATGGCCGAAACCAAACAGGAAGTCGGCCATTTTGAATTAATCGTGTAATTTTGGCGCAATTTATGCCATTGCTTTGGCCGCTTCTTCGCCCAAACCATAACGTGCACCCAGGTGTGTTATACATCAAAATGTGCGTCTCCATCCTGCGACACCGCTCATTACTTTTCTCAGTCAAAAGCGTTACTGTGGCAACGATAGATGCCAAAAAGTGTGCCCCCCCCTTCATCTGATTGGTCCATATTTGATAGTTCCTATTTTCTGACATAACTTTTGAATGGTTTGACATAGAGAGTCGTGGGTGGTGTCATCTGACTCGGAGTACTTTACCTTCATTGGCATGAATTAGCCCTGCCCCTTCTTCTGATTGGTCGATATCTGATAGTTCCTACTTTCTGCCATAACTTTTGAATGGTTTGATATAGAGAGTCGTGGGTGGTGTCATCCACTAAATGTCCAGGCCTGAAGAATCTACATGCAAGTCATACAAGCGCTTCCACTGCAGCACG